>NC_083471.1:9379331-9571831 GCF_030014155.1 Tachysurus vachellii | reverse complement strand
GTCTCTCTGTTGCTGACTGCATCTCTTCTGCTACAAAATACATTCCTAAGTAAAAAAATAAAAAAATAGTCATGTCTCATTCTGCAGATGGAAGACGTTATTCACACTCATATTCATCTGCATGTCTGTCTGTCTGTCTCTCTGCCTGTGTGTCAGTGATCGGGGTGAGCGATATGAAGTGGCAGACCTCAGGACTTTTCCGCCCGTTTGTGGAAGTCTCCCTAATCGGCCCAATGCTCTTAGACAAGAAACGGAAATTCACCACCAAATCCAAGAATAACTGCTGGACGGCTAAATACAACGAGAGCTTCCTGTTGTGAGTTTCCATTGTGTTGAGCTGCTCAATGATTAACGCTGTAGTTCCCTGTGTAACCTCAGTATTATTCAGACAGAACTCTACTCCTGTCCCTCACCCTGGGACATCAGGTGTATCGTCCACAGCAGCACTATGTCTTTTCTTAAAAATATGTAGAAATGTCATTTTTTATATCTTCAACAATGAAGGAGAAACCTGTCCCTCATTTCCTTTTCCTCCATCTCTCTGTCTCTCTCAGTGTTCTGGGTAAAGGTGTGAGTGCCGAGTTCTATGAGCTGCAGGTGACGGTGAAGGACTACTGCTTTGGGCGGGCAGACCAGGTGGTGGGCGTGGCCGTGATCCCATTAGCCCTGGCAGTTGGACCTGAGAGTCGGAGCTTCGTGTGCTGGTGCCCACTGGCCCCAAGCATCACTACAGATCAGACTGGAACCACGACTCTGCGCATCCTCACCCAGCGCCATGACGATGAGATCGCCAAGGAGTTCATTCGACTGAAGAGTGAGAGACGACCGACAGAGGAGGGGAGGTAGAGAGAGATAGCAATAGTGCACAGCAGAAAAAGATGGAAGACTCTCTCTCACACACACACACACACACACACACAGACATAAACACACCTAATTTTGACAAGTTGTGTGGCTTCTGGCTCAAATCTACACATTTACCCAGAATTTTTTGCAGATATTTGAGCAATTAAAAAAGTTGACATACATGTATGTTTTTTTGTTTGTGTGTGTGTGTGTGTGTGTGTGTGTGTGTGTGTGTGTGTGTGTAAGAGAGAGAGAGACTGCATGTGTGAACCCAAAGCCAATTTCATTTTGCCAAACTCTGGCTCTTTATTCTCTTTGCTATTGGTGGCCTTAGAAAGGGGCGGAGTCACAGTCCCCAGTTACTGCGCTTTTTTCTTGCCTTTTTGATTGACACATGAAAAAACAATAATTCTTCTCAATAAGTCATTTCAAGTATACGAACCGATCGGCTGGAGATATTTATCAATATGGGTGTTGTTTGAAAACACACACACACACACACACACACACACAAAAACGAATACACACACTGAGCTTTACTGCCTCTAATATGCTGATCACTGCTATTGGTCAGCTTGCTATGCAGTGATTGGCTGAGAGACATGATGTGTAGCTGAATTGTGCATTTTACAGGAGTGAACCCAAAACAATGTGTTTAATAATAATAATAATAATAATAATAATAATAATAATAATAATAATAATGTGTGCCAAACAGTTTAAAGGTTTGGATTTAATTGCATCATTAACTCACAGCATGGAGTTACTGTACATTTTACTTTACGGACTGTCAAAATGTGGAATCAGATATTTATTTATTTAGTTATTATGAGATGCTCATGTCTTACATTTTCCTGTATCAACATGTGAATTTTGTAAATAAATGATTTCTGATGAATAACTGAACTCTGTGTGTTGTGTGTCTCCATAAACTAATGTGTGTTATATGGATTACATGTGTGATAGGTTAGATGGATTAAGATCAGGACTGTAGCAGTAACTAAACTGAACCAGCAGGGGGCGATGAATTGTACATCCAGTTTGTGAGGACAGACACCAGTTATCTTTTAATATTTAACCTGATTCATTCAGGGTTACACGAACATCATCACTGTTAATGTTTCACTGTTAAGGTAATGTTTCTCACACACACACACACTCTCTCTCTCTCTCAAAGTGTCAGTTTCCTGGTTTTACATTTTTTCATCTTACACCTGACATGTTGCACAGATGATGATGATGATATTTTTTTTTTTTATTAATGTAGGAGCTGGGACCATTGAGAAATTTCCCCATTGTTGGATGAATAAAGGTATATCTTATCTCTGCTTCTGGGTTTGTAAAGCATGTCCGTTAACACAACACATTCAGCAGTCTCTTTTTATTCTTCTAGTTTGTCATGCCATGTCACTGTGTGTGTGTGTGTGTGTGTGTGTGTGTGGGGGTGTGAGAGAGAGAGAGATTGTGGAAGAACAGTAACTGAATTTGTTAACATTCCTTCCTTCTCAGCACAAACATCTGGAACCTTCATTGTACTGCAGACCTCAGACAGTAATGTGACCAGGTCTGATGTCGCTGGATCACTGCAGGTTTTTACTGTTTAAACCATTATATTTATTAATGTGTGGAATTTTTCAGTCTGGTTTTGCTAATGTTGAAATTGTGTTCCAGTGTTTATGTCCAGAATAAACAGCCTGCACTTTATTTATCCTGTGTAAACTCTGTGTGTGTGTGTGTGTGTGGTTTCCTGTGAGAACACAACCACTAATGGAAGATGTTTTTGTATTATGTAGATGTAAGATGTATGAAGATGTAGGAAGATGTATTATTTTGTGATTTATTAATGTTTTGCTAGCTTCTAAGCAATGTGTGTGCTGGTGTGTGTCTTTAATGGAAGTAACATCTGAAGTAAATCATGTGATCAAACTAAATAAAAAAACTAACGATAAATCAGTAAATTGACACAAAATGGAGACAAGTGTGTGTGTGTACATGTGTGTTGTGGGTCTGAGGTTTTTTTAGAGCAGAGCTACAGAAGAGGGGGAAAAAAGTCACTTCCTTTTTTGGTGTGCAGGAAATTGATACTTTGAGAGGGAGGAGAGAGAGAGAGAGAGAGAGGGAAGAGAGAGAGTTGTGAAAGTCTGAACAAAGACTCACACAGAGAGCAAAAGTACGAGTTGGAAATGTGAGAAAGCGTCAAGGACGAGAGAGAGAGAGAGAGAGAGAGAGAGAGAGAGAGAGAGAGAGAGAGAGAGAAAGAAAGTGAATGAGTCTATGCTTGATGCCACACCTCCCTCTCTACACACCAGCACAGGGTCTCAGACAGAGAAAAGGAGCGAGATAGAGAAGGACGAGAGAGACTGTAACTACGACTGAGTGGAATTACAGATTGCTGGACGTCCCGTGTCTCTCACACACACAGATGCACCCAGTGGTGAGTCCTGTTGTTATATATATGGAGATTCCAGAGGAGAAACAGAGGAGAAAGTCTGTCTGTCTCTCTGTTTTTCCTTCTGTCTCTTTCTAGGCGAGTGTTTAGTTAAAAATTAAAGTGATAGTGCTAGCAACAGTGTGTTTGTGAGAGATGGAGACAGTGTTTGTGTGTGTGCGTTAACCGTTAATTAAACAGTTGGATGTTTCTCAGTCATGTTATTTTTTCAGACTGTTCTCTTCTCTGGAACATTGGGTTTGTGTGAATGTGAAGAAGTGCTGTGTTTCTCTTCTCTGCTCCAGTCCTAGTTCAGTCTTCAGGAACTCTGTACTGTAGATCTGCTGACCACAAGGTCTGGAGTTCAAACCCAGCAGCACTGAACTGCCCCTGTTGTGCCCTCTGTGCTCCAGGGGGTTGTATCACGGCTGACTCTGAGCTCCAGCTATCTGCATTTCGCTGTGTGTGGATGTGACACCTGATGTATTCTTCTTCTTCCTCTGTTGTGATGTGTCACACTGACTGGGAAACGATCTCAGACCCCAGTGACAGTGATGATGCTCTACACGGCACCTTTAAGTCGTTCCAGAGGATTCATCAGAATAGTTTTTTAGTTTAAATGTGAGTTTTATTCTTATCAGAGGAGTTTTACTGCTCTTCTGAGGGCCCACAGTTTCATTAATTCATTCATTCATTCATTTTCTATCACTTATCCGAACTACCTCGGGTCACGGGGAGCCTGTGCCTATCTCAGGCGTCATTGGGCATCAAGGCAGGATACACCCTGGACGGAGTGCCAACCCATTGCAGGGCACACACACACACTCTCATTCACTCACGCACTCACACACTACAGACAATTTTCCAGAGATGCCAATCAACCTACCATGCATGTCTTTGGACAGGGGGAGGAAACCGGAGTACCCGGAGGAAACCCCCGAGGCACGGGGAGAACACGCAAACTCCACATACACAAGGCGGAGGCGGGAATCAAACCCCCAACCCTGAAGGTGTGAGGCGAACGTGCTAACCACTAAGTCACCGTTCCACCCCCGCCCACAGTTTCAGAGAACTTCAAATCTGGTTAAAGCCCTGAGGACAGAGCAGAAGTTTTCTGTGTTTCCTCCAGAGTGCTGGGAGTTCTGATGCTCAGGTGTGGATGAATTCCCTTTAACTGAAGCTCTCACTGACGTGCAGGTTTACGTTAGAGGTCTTTTGCTCTGATATTTACCGTTTCTTTAGCAACATCTCATTCACTTCAGTGTCAACACTTGGTAACAGTCAGAGGTGAAGCTGGAGGTTTTTATTCTAGCATCTCCAGAGGAGTTTACTCTCCTTCGTAGTTTCTCAATAACATGACGAGCTGCGATGTATTAACCTCTGGAGAGAGAAAAGAGGATGAAGGTGGTGAGGAAAACGACTTTTATACTGTAGCTAAATGTAAGTGACCTTTATATAAAAAGTACAATGTGTCATTCTTTAAATATTTGCTGGTAGTTTGCTGTGGTGTAAGAGAAGGGAAACCCCAGAGGAGATGGAGTTAGAGAGAACACGACTCCTCGTTAGTGTCGTTGAAAGTTGTGATTATGTTGGACACCTGGGCTCAGGTGTGTTACTGTAACGTGCTGCAGAAGGAGAACATTGTCGTGTTTTACTAGCTGAACGTGATCACCGCCCCTTTCTCCTTCTAATCGATCAGCCCAATAAGACGTAATGGATCTCTGAGTGCAGACGGTAAATAAACTGTCTGTGTTGATGTGATCTATGTTTGCTGACTCTGTGTTTTATCCGCTCCTTTAATCTGCCTCCATTAATGTCCATTATCCACTCAGACCACTTACATCTTTAGCTCAGAGCTCTATTGCTCCGTCATCATCTTTATGAGGACATGTTGTGTTACAGGGTGTGTGTGTGTGTGGGTGTGTGTGTTAACCTGCTGAAAAACATTAAGGAAGAAGAGTAATTAATTCCGCATGGTGTCGTGTTGCACAGCCCGAGTTCTTTGTGCTGGTGAAATGTCACTTCTGTGTCTTTGTGTGTGTGTGTGTGTGAAATAATCATGCATCATTAATGAGTATGAGAATGAAATGAAGGTAAAGTTTCGTCTTTCCTTTGTTCCCTCTCAGTTTTGATCCTTTATGTGTTTCTGAAGCTTCTCAGTTGTTAAAAAGAAAGTAATCTTTATTTGGGTTTGTTTGCTAATGGGACCAGTGGTGGTTTAACTTCACCATCTTCCTCTTCTGTATTGTTGCCCGTTGACTTTCTGCTTTATTGGATTTTTCCCCTGTAAACTAAGGATTGATTTTCGCCCCTGTGATGCTGCAGTAGTTGTGTTAGACTGCACATGGTTTGTTTCTGTCACTTCCTTGTCTCACACAGCCATACCACAGATCTATGACTGTATTTGAGGAGAAGAAAGTTTCTCTGTTTTCTGACTCAAAGGTCAGTGTTGTCTTGTACACATTCTGCAGTGCAGGTTACCTTCATTTATCCTAAACTGAATATAAAAGAGAATAAATCTGAATGTTGTTACACTTTATAACCTCTGATGTTAATCAGCTGAAATAGCTGAAGGTCAGAAACATTCCAGAAGGTTCCATCACTGCAGGGGATGAATTCAGTGGGGTCTTTGTTAAATCTGTTTGGAGCAATTATCCAGGAATGTTGACAAGGTGTTCGATTTCAGCTCCTGAGTTAATTGATCTCGAGCTCTTGTAAGGTCTGTGGCGTTAGCGTGTAGCGGCATCGCTAACCAGCCCCTGGGCCCTGCCGCTGACCTGCGTGAGCGCTCTCTGTGAAACATCACTCATTAATAATGGAGTAAATAAGCACACGACTCGCAAGTAGCATAACACGTTGTATTGTTTGGATGACACAGCGCTTATTGATGATGAGTGAATTATTAATCACTTGCTAGAAATTACACAGTCTTATCAGGTAAAATGAGAGGAGGCCCGACGAGCTCGAGCTCCTGAGAGCTGAGAAACGCCACAAGGACGAAGAGGTGAATTATTCACACATTACCTGCTCATGCACGTCTTCATTTGTTATGAGCTGCTGTTCCTGATCCCTGAGCTCAAAACTGGACTCAAATAACCATCACTCATGTGACTCCGCCCATTATTATGTAAAAGTCTGACTCCACCCACTGGGACAGAATCTTATAGGAGACAGCATTGAACTACGTCATCAAGGAGAAAGTGAAATAATTTTCTATGTATCCAGGAGCATTGCTCATCATCATAATCATCATCATCATCATCATCTGCACTGTCATCATCACCATGGGGATAGTGCTGAAGATGATGTTCATCATGGGCATATCACTCAGACTCCGTTCCTCCTCTAGAGAGAGAGAGAGCGAGAGAGATGTTTTAGGGAAATGTTGTAATGTCTTATGATATGAGAGGAACAGTAGATGTGTCACGTGGCTCTGAAATCTTCCTCTTTGCCTGGGCTGAAGCACTGAGAGCTCAGTGCTGATGTTCCTCAAAATCAGCCACAGTTCCTGCAGTTTAAATACTTATAGAGCAATAAATGAAACTATATCCATCCATACAGGATGATTGAGGTCTGTGCATCACTTCCTCTATCAGCTGCATATGTCATCCTGTTATCTCTGTCTGGCCTTTCATCTCCCTTTTTCTCTCTCTCTCTGTCTGTTCCTTCTTTCTTCTGTTAGGCCTGAGGCAATTTGCATCTGTTGTGCAAATTACGGCAGATGTTAGGATTCCTCTGCATGTCACTGCATGTTCTTTACCCCAATGTAAGTGTGTGTGTGTGTGTGTGTGTGTGTGTGTGTGTGTATGCGTGTGTGTGAGAGAGAGAGAGAGAGAGAGAGAGAGAGATTTCTGCTCTGCTCCTGCCCTGTTTAAACATTTCCTCCTATTGTGGAAAACCTTCAACACTCAATTACTGTTCACTGTGTTCCCTTTTTCTCACTGTTCACTACCAGTACACTTAGTTGTGCAATAAAGTGTGTGTCCAGTGTTGTATTTAATCATGTTTGAGAGTGAGCGCTTTAATCTAAGCTGTGCTACAGTCAGAGTTTCAGTTTAAAATAATTAATCAACACCTGAGCAGAACTCAGTATCAGGGCTCTCAAGTTATGAAGAAAGGCAAGCGTGACAAAAAAAAGAACAAGAACAAGAAAAAAATAAAATAATAATGGGGGAGTTGTGTTTGGTGAGGATCACTGACTGCAATTTATACAAAGTATTTGTTTAATTTCCATTTATTAATGTGTGTGTGTGTGTGTGTGTGAGAGAGAGAGAGAGATTATGACTGGTGTTGTTTATTGTAATTGTTTGTTGCCTTTTTGGACTCCTTTATCATTTGTAATGTTGCTCCAATTAAAACAGTTCAGCTCAAGTCCAGCCATTTTGATGTCCCGTCCAGAGACAAACTGTTTCGTGTTGAGGTTTTGTTCAAACCGACCATCGAAAATACCCTTTCTAATTAATGTTTTTTTTTATTATTGGCTGTTGCGTTAAATCTTACCCATATACAATAGTACTATTTTCTGTTTGGCTATTGTGTAGCCTCTTTTTTTGATTGGCTGATAAGTGTCAGGCTCGACTAAGAACTCCAGCGGAGACGCGCTTGATTTCTGCCCGGTTCCATGGAGACAGCGGTGCGAACAGATACATTTTGGGCGCTGCGGCTTATTAAATATATGATAAATAGTCAAAAAGTTTTTCTGCATGAGAAATACGATGTTTAGTGGGAGAGCGTGAGAAAAGACCAAAATGCGTGACTGTCACTCTCAATGCGTGACACTTGACAGCCCTGCAGTATGATGTAGTTGCCTGATTATATGTGACTATTGTTAGGTTGGATAAGTAAGAAGCCACACCCATTTCCCCTCTGTGACTGGCAGCCAGGCCCATTTCCCTCTGTGACTGGCAGCCAGGCCCATTTCAGTTAGTAGTGATGAGGCTGTGTGTAGGATGACAGGATGCTGTGAGTAAAAGGTTAATAATAGACACAGCAGCTCAGATAAGATAAGAGGCTTAAGTGGTTCACTGAGATCTGTTTTACACACACACACACACACACACACACACACACAAAGAGCATCTTAACAGTTATGTGAGCCCTTCACCCACACTAACAGGGAACGTGGATAAAATGTTGAACAGTGTTGTCTAGCTGTGTGAACTTTAGTCATGTCAATAAATAAAGTAACGTTTGGAGCGAATGCGGTTCTAAATGCAGAAATGATCAATCTTCTACTTTCTGTTTTATTGCAGAGCTGCTGCATGTGTGAGCATGTTGTGCAGGTACTGTGCTGGTTTTTGTGGCATTGTGTTTGAGTTTCAGCTTGAGGCTACAAGAAAACAGCAGTGAAAGGAGTTTCACCTAAATCTGGTTTAAGAGCAACAGTTAGGTCAGGGTTTGAGGTTTTTATTGTCTATCCTGTATGAACCTGGAGATCGGTTTCAGAGCATGAAGCTGTGACTGATTTCCCCTCATGGCCTCTGCTCATGACACTCAGTGTCCCACATCTACAGCTAAACAGGTCACCAGTGGAAAATGAAGATATTGTGTTTAAGATCCTTTAGTTCCTCTTGTAGTTTTTAAGATCTCAAACTTGTGACCTCTGTATAGCCGTGTGTGTGTGTGTGTGTGTGTTTCACTTTTACTTATTACACTGTATTTACTCATGTTAATACATTTATTAATATAATTCTCACACACACACACTCATGCTTTTTCCATATTATTACATTACACATTTTAGTGTTTATTCACTCCCTAGTGAAGTTCGCTTGATAGCATTCGCTAGTTGGCTGTAATATTAATAGTTAGCTCTGTTTGCCATGCATGTCGGTTGATTGGCATCTCTGGAAAATTGTCCGTAGTGTGTGATTGTGTGAGTGAATGAGAGTGTGTGTGTGTGTGTGTGTTCCCTTTGATGGGTTGGCACTCCGTCCAGGGTGTATCCTGCCTTGATGCCCGATGACGCCTGAGATAGGCACAGGCTCCCCGTGACCCGAGGTAGTTCGGATAAGCGGTAGAAGATGAGTGAGTGAGTGAGCTCTGTTTGCTAGCATGCCAAAATATGTCAATGTTTCAATCTGCAGTTAAACAAAAGAACAGGAGAATTCCTCAGAGTTTAAAGTTGACACAGTGGATATAAAGTTAGCATAACATATGTAGTGTTTGTGTGTGTGTGTGAGAGAGATAAAATGTTCATGTTGTATGATGGTTGTGTATGAAATGTGTCGAGCTCAAACTGCTAGACGGAGATGCTTCAACCTGCCAGGTAGATTTACAAGTCTGTCATCGTCTGATGTCCAGAAAGCAGTTGAGCTAAAAAGGAAGTAACCACGAGCTCATCTCAAACACACCTCAGAAATAATCCAACACAAATTTACACTTTATTTCTAATATTTACAGCCCACCCCTACAGCTGGCTCTGGGAGATTCAGACCGGTGTTTATTTACATGAAGCCACCCCGGTTTATACCATTAAACTCACTGTACTGGGACTCTGAGGATCTCTATGTGTCACATGTCAGGGCTTTCGAGGAAAATATTAATCAGGATACTCTGTTCACCAAAACAATTTGAGTTTAATGAACAAACAGTACGATACTGTGTACACACACACACACAGTTTGATTTTCTTCTTACAGGGTGGAGAATGCTCTCCTGCTCTGAACGTAATGGAAACACTGTTTCAGGACATGTGTGTGTTTTTCCCTTTAAACTGCACATTCCTAAACACACACATGTGGTTTCTATAAATACGTTGGCGGCTGAAGTCATTCAGGAATTCTGTCCAAATCACCACTGTATGCTGTGTATGTGTGTGTGTGTGTGTGTGTTGCTTTATTACTTTTTCCCAGTACAACTCCACCTTCTGTAAGACACAGGAGGCTTTTGTTTCTGTGCAGGGTTTAGCATAGAGTTCAGTGTAGAGTTTTGTGTAGATTTCCACAGCAATTTGCTTATCGTTGTGTTCACACGGTGACAAACACTCCTTCTCTCACTATAGTTACACAAATCTCAGCTTGTCATGTTAGTGGGAAACCACAACGAAGTGTCCTGTAGATGTATTCCAGCTTCATCTCTGACCCTGGAGACTCGTCTATGATTAAACAGTTTTCTTTCTTAAACATCAGTACGCTTTTTAAATCTTCAGTAGATCGTATGGACTGTGTACTGTACAGGTCCCTGTGTGTGTGCTGTTACTATAGAAACCATAAGCCAAGAGAATGACCTGTCCTTCATTTTAGAGCAAGACATGCTGACAGTGCTGTGCTCTTATACACACACACACACACACACACACACACACACACACACACGCCCGCACTTGATGCTCTCCTTCTGAATAATCAGGTCAACACTTCAAACACAAACCAAAGGGGCTTCACAGTGCATCAGCACAGTGTAAAGCATCATACTACTGTTCAGTGTAATGGTACAAAAATAACATTTCTACAACATTATAAAAACATGATGTAAGAAATGTCGATACTGCTGGACACAATAAACGTTCCTCTATCTCTCATCTAGAAGCGTGACTACAGCGAGCTACATCGGTTTTCACACTTTGGACGTGAAATCACACAGGAAGTGTCTGTGACGTGATCGAGTTTTAAAACGTCTGTGGGTTTGGTTTTTTGTTGTGTTTTTTTACTTTTTTAGCTGATGCCATGTCAGGAATCAGCTCAAGGAGTGATTAATAAGTGTTATGTTGTGTTAATAAGTTAAGTATAGACAATATGAGATTTATGATGAGGATCAAAAATAAATCTACATTACTGACAAGAACAAATGTAATCTGTAGCACAAGATAGTTAGCAGGAACAAGCTAGAACTGGAGCACAGTTATGGTTAGGTGTGCGTGTGTGTGTGTGTGTATATACTGTACGTGTGAACGTTCAACACCCCTGAGAATTCCCCTGACGTGTGTGAAGATAAATTTAACACTCCTGATAAGTCCTCTGATGTGTGTGTGTGTTACTCTGGCAGATGAGATGATAGACTGATAATAAAGAAGAGCTGAAGCCATGTCGTTCTTTGGCCTTGACTGTGTGAAAAAAAAAGAGAAAGGTAATATCACACACACACACACACACACACACACACACACACACACACAATTTCATTCAAGTGCTGATGCAGTTGCTGTTCCTGTCGCCATGGTAACCATGACAGTGGTTTCTCAGAGTAGTTACTAATCAGGAAAGTTATTTGTAAAAGCTTGTCTGTTTAAATAAGTAAAATTTAATGAGGGCAAATGTGGGGTGGTGTCTCACAGCCTGAAGGACAAGATTGTTACATACTTGAACATCAACATAGTTGAACTGTTACACACTCCAACTATTACACACTCGAACTGTTATAGACACGAACTGTTACACACTCGAACTGGACAGGACTGTTACAGACACCGACTATTACAGACAGGACTGTTACAGACACAGACTGTTACAGACAGGACTGTTACAGACAGGACTGACAGACAGACTATTACAGACAGGACTGACAGACAGACTATTACAGACAGGACTGTTACAGACAGGACTGACAGACACAGACTATTACAGACAGGACTGTTACAGACACAGACTGTTACAGACAGGATTGTTACAGACAGGACTGACAGACAGACTATTACAGACAGGACTGACAGACAGACTATTACAGACAGGACTGTTACAGACAGGACTGACAGACACAGACTATTACAGACAGGACTGACAGACACAGACTATTACAGACAGGACTGTTACAGACAGGACTGACAGACACAGACTGTTACAGACAGGACTGACAGACACAGACTGTTACAGACAGGACTGACAGACACAGACTGTTACACACTCAAACTGTTACAGACAGAGATTTTTACAGACACGGACTGTTATCAACACGGACTGTTATCAACACGGACTGTTACACACTCGAACTGTTACAGACACGGACTGTTACACACTCGAACTGTTACAGACACGGACTGTTACACACTCGAACTGTTACAGACACGGACTGTTACACACTCGAACTTCTACACACCGACTGAGGTTTCATTTTTTCTTTCTCTCTTTTTAAAGAGACAGAGAGGAAGATTCGGGCAAACGACAGGGAATACAACCTCTCTTTTAGATATGCGGTAAGTTTTTCTTTTTTTCTTTTTCTAATTCAGCACACAGATGAACTGCTTCCTGTTCACTTCATCCGCTCATATTATAGAGTATGATTTATAAGAGCTACGTGCAGAAATGAGTGTGACTTTTTTTTTTCAGCTTCTCTGTATTCTGTCAGTAAGGTGGTGAATACTTTCTGATTATTTTGAGTTACAGTTACTAAGTTACAGTAAAACGTGTATTCCACCCACTATTTTAGTTAAAAATTGCTTTGTCAAATTTTGTTGATTTGAAAGTATTCCTCTCAGTGTTGTGGATGGTTTTAGTGTTTAAACAGAGTGTATGATTTAGTATTTAATCATACATGCAGCTCTCTTCATTACTGATCAGTCTGATAAAGTTTAGCATCACACAGAGAACATGTAAGACAGGGAGAGCTCAAAACTCAGGGTTGTGGAACTTCTTGAGTTTTCTCTTCACTGTTGGACACGTATCGGTGGAGTGATAACAGATAAATCCAGAATGTTCTGAGTAACTCTGTAGCAAAAATTCCTTTTTCCCTAAACATTAAAAAAGTGCTGACCCCATCCTGATCCCATCCTAAGCTCCTCCTTGAGATGCTCTGGTCTTATAGCAGTCCAGAACAGCTGATACAGATCATCTGAGTGTTGGAGAAGGATCAGGGGTGGAGCTGAACGCTGAACATCTTCAGCAGATTGAGGAATCATTGGGAAAATAAGCATACAGTCATGAGGGAAAAAGAAATCACACCCTCCTTCAATACTATGTTTTTATTTCTCAGGGCCTAAATAACGATTGTATGAAACCAACTCCTATAATCAAGCCAATCACCTCAGCAGTTTGAGCTTCTCAGGCATGTGTCTACATCATATGCCAAGAAGTAAGCCTATCAGCTACAACCTCACATAAGTAAATATTGCTGCTCATTAACCTGGTTATTAGATCTTTATCATCTCCACCAGTGTAAAATCCATCATTCTACAGTGTGAAGGACTGATAACTAACAGAGATCCTTCAAGACACTGATCAGTGAGTGAGTGTCTGAGCAAATTCAGTCCAAAGTCCAAAGTCCAACATTTAATGCTCAAAGATGTCAAGAAAAACACAGAGCTTTATCATATGGGCTACATGCCTCAGCAAGCATATCAAATTCAATAAAATCAGAAATATAGCTTTCTTAGAAGCCTGGATAGAAAGAAATCTTTCCTCAAAAAAGAACACGCAGCAGATTTCATTGAATAAACCACAAAAGAGATGTTTGGTTGTCACGTACAGCACCATGTTCACCAGCAACACACGAACGAGCACAAACACTTGAGTCCAAATGTGCAGCACGATGGTGGAGGTGAGGATTTCAGCATATTTTGCAGCCACAGGCTCTGAGAAACGTGCCGGCAATGAGATCATGATGATCATGATAAGATCAATCATCACAAACACACCAACAAATCATCTGAATCTGAAAGAAGTGAAACCCAGTGTGATGAAATGTCCAAGATGTAGGTGAAGATGTGTAATTCAGGGCCGTCAGAGACTAAAGCGATAAACTTCTACAGACGTTTCTTCATGTTACTGTATTAGAGGATGCTCTTATGTTTCTCAGCTGGTTTCTAAATGGAGAAATGGCTGCATATTAAAATGTGTTTTGTTTCGTTGTGTCCTGATTTCAGTGGGATTTGAGAAGTGAGGCACAATGGGTACTGTCTTTACTAGTAGGTGGTATTGTTGTATGTTGTTCCTTTCATTCATTCATTTCAGTCATTGTTATTTTATTGTTCCATATTTCAGACTAACGGGATCAAGACCTCGAAATACAACGTTCTGACGTTCCTCCCCCTCAACCTGTTTGAGCAGTTTCAGAGGATTGCCAATGCTTACTTCCTCTGCCTGCTAGTCCTCCAGGTCTGTGTGTGTGTGTGTGAGATTGCAATAGCTCTGTGAATGACCTAAGTGTGATCACAGGGGAAGTGTGAAGCCCAGAGGAAGTGATATACTTAAATCAGGAAGTTCCCACACAGTGCAGTTCTTTTAGTGAGATTGAGAAGTTTCTTTCCTCCGCTGCTGAAATTCTGTTCAAAATGAAACACTGATAGAAAACCACAGACCAGATTAATCAAGCAAAGACAATCAATCAAACAAATCAGCTGATAAGAGTTCCCTCTGTACTGTAGCACGGGGAAACACACTGCTGAACCGGTCATCTCATCTCATTATATATTTATCCATCAAGCAATACAACAGTGACTTATCCATCCAATTGTAAATCAATCCATTCATTAATTTAGGCATTCATTATTACATCCTCCCTTCCATCCCGCCTTAAGTCAGTTATCTATGCAATTCAGACACTTTTCCACCTGTGAATGTATTTCTCCATCTGTCTCATCATCTATCTGTTCATTCGTCCATGAAGACCGCAATTTCAGTGTGTTACTGTGTTACTAAGTGTCTTACTGTGGTGTGTAAGGGTTTTATTTGTGTGTGTGTGTGTGTAGGTGATTCCTGCCATCTCTTCTCTCTCATGGTTCACCACAGTTGTACCACTCGCTCTGGTGCTGACTGTAACAGCTGTCAAAGATGCAATTGATGATATAGTGAGATATATGCACATATACACACACCCACATACACACAAACACACACACATACACACTCACACTAAAATAAAACCCTTACACACCACAGTAAGTCAGTCAGTCACACACACCCATACACACATGCACACCCACACACACACACGCATGCACAGACACGCACGCATGAATGCATACACATTCACACACACATACAGTTCACTAATGCTAACATTGCTCTTGGTAAATCTGTCTGTCCTAAAGAATCGGCACAAGAGCGACCGTCAGGTAAACAACCGCAAAGCAGAGGTGCTGATCAATGGAGAGTAAGTTTTTATCTTCATTATCTTCATCATCATGTCTTACAGCATAAGCAGGATTTTATAGAACTACAGAAACAATCTATAATAAAAAAATAAAAAATAATCAATGTTAAGTGGATTCTGACCTATATTTACACCACCCTCTTTAGTACGTTCTCAATCATCTGAGCATTAGCATGTCTGATTGTGTTTGTGTGTGTGTGTGTATGTGTATGTGTGTGTCTGTCAGGCTTAGAAGTGAGAAATGGATGAATATTCAAGTGGGCGACATCATCAGACTGGAGAACAACCAGTTTGTCACAGTGAGAACACCAATATTTTTATCTTCACTTTATTATTGTGTGTGTAACTGTAGATAAACATCTTTGTTCCTCAAGATCAGACACAGTGTAGTTTAAATAGTTATAGAGCAATAAATGAAACTATATCCATCTATACAGGATGATTGAGGTCTGTGCATCACTTCCTCTATCAGCTGCATATGTCATCCTGTTATATCTCTCTCTCTCTCTCTCTCTCTCTCTCTCTCTCTCTCTCAGGCTGACCTTCTCCTCTTGTCTAGCAGTGAGCCCATGAACTTGGTTTACATTGAGACTGCTGAGCTTGATGGGTGAGTGTGTGTGTGTGTGTGTGTTTGACAACTTGTAACACATCAGGGTAGTGTGCATCTGTGTGATACCTAATGTAATACTTAATGTGCTTTTGTGTGTGTGTGTGTGTGTGTGTGTGTGTGTGTGTATGTGTGTGTGTGTGTGCAGGGAGACCAATCTGAAAGTGAAGCAGGCTCTAACAGTAACAGGAGAAATGGGAGGGAGTGTTGAGGCCCTGGCTGCATTTAAAGGTTTGAGTGTGTGTGTGTGTGTGTGTGTGTTTGTGTGTGTGACATCTATCTTCTGTTGAAATCTATATAGTATGAGTAACCTACAGTGTAAACACTGCACTGTTTATTTTGACACATACTTTAGTCTTCCTCTGTCTCTGCTTTATTGTCTCTGTAGGAGAGGTGATCTGTGAACCTCCTAATAACCGCTTGGACAGTTTCTTAGGGACGCTGGTGTGGAAGGGACACAAACATCCGCTGGACAATCAGTGCGTGTTGCTCAGGGGCTGCACTCTCCGAAACACGTCATGGTGCTTTGGCATGGTGCTGTTTGCTGGTGAGACACACACACACACACACACACACACACACACACACACACACACACACACAGTGATTAATTAAGTCTTTTATCAGCTGCAGTGTTCTTGTAATGGTCATTGATGATCTGCCCCTCAGATGTTCACCACTGATATCTGCATTACTTTGTTGATGATTTGTGTATGGATTCATTCAGAGTGATAATGTTGTGTCTCTCTCAGGTCCTGACACTAAGCTGATGCAGAATTGTGGGAAATCCAGTTTCAAGAGGACGAGTATCGACCGTCTGATGAATGTCCTTGTTCTGTTTGTAAGAGAGAAATCACTGAGCACACACACACACACACACACACACACACACACACACACACAATAATAACACATAATAAATATTAAAGTCTCTTTAATAATGTGTCATGAGAGAAGCAGAATATTATAACTGACCTGCTAGAATCTTTATTCGTCCTGGTCTTTTGATTTCTTGACTAAGTAGATGTGATCTTAATTAATATGTCACGCAGTGTGTGTGTGTGTGTGTGTGTGCAGATCTTTGGATTCTTGGTGTTGATGTGTGTGATCCTGGCAGTGGGTCACGGTATCTGGGAACACTACGAGGCCAGTTATACCACTTACATTCCTCGAGAGCGAAACGTGGGTGCTGCCTTCTCAGCCTTCCTCACATTCTGGTCCTACATCATCATCCTCAATACTGTTGTACCCATATCACTCTATGTCAGGTATTGTGTGTGTGTGTTTGTATGTATTGTTAATATGTTTATTCAAATTTTGTAATATCCTGTAGCACTGGGTTTTCTGTCTTCAAGTTTTAGACTGATACATTAGAAGGAATTTAAAGTGTGTGTGTTGTGTGTGTGTTCAGTATGGAGGTAATCCGTCTGGGAAACAGTTACTACATTAACTGGGACAGACTGATGTATCATGAGCGCAGCGACACGCCGGCCGAGGCTCGCACGACAACACTGAACGAAGAACTCGGACAGATCAACTACATCTTTTCTGACAAGACCGGCACTCTCACACAGAACATCATGAACTTCACCAAGTGTTCCATCGGGGGCAAGACTTACGGTCCTGACACACACACACACACGCATCCATGTAAAAACAAAATTAATTACAGTTGAATAAACATGAATGTGTTGTTTGTCCTGCAGGAGATGTGATTGATCATTACACAGGACAAAGACTAGAGATCTCAGAGGTCAGAAGCTATGTGTGGTTCTAATGAGTGTGTGTTATTATAAGGTGTGATTTTAGCGAGTTTTTGATTACAGCAAGGGTATAAATGCCTTGTATAGTTTAATCTCAGCATTGGAGTGTGATATTCTGATAAAACTTCTGTACCTACACACAAGTTTTCACCCAAAATAAACAGTAAGAACCTTTTTTCGTGTTTTGTTCCATCACACTCTAAAGATGAGATATGAGGGGTTTGATTCCAACAAATTCCATATAATTGCTTTACATTCTTTCTAGCAGTGATTATAGTGTGTGTGTGTGTGTGTGTGTGTGTGTGTGTGTGTGTGTAGGACATGCTCCCTGTGGATTTCTCCTTTAATGATCTCGCTGATCCAAAGTTCCACTTCTATGATGCTGCTCTTTTGGAGGCTGTGAAGCTTGGAACTCCACAAGTTTGCAGTTTCTTCAGGCTGCTTGCTGTCTGCCACACCGTCATGCCTGATGAGACCAACAATGGTGTGTGTATGTGTGTGTGTGTGAGAGACAGTTGAGGAAGCAGGGAAGAGGGGAGATGCTTAAACTCCACTTAAAGGGGTGGGGTTAAAAATGTGGCAAACTCTCTTATCCAGAGTGCTGTAAAAAAAAAAGTGCTCTGAAGTCTCTATTAATGTTTACTTTGAAGAGCTTTAACCTTCAAGATCTCACCTTGTGTGTGTGTGTGTGTGTGTGTGTGTGTGTGTGTGTAGAGTTAGTATATCAGGCTCAGTCTCCAGACGAGGGCGCTCTGGTG
Source organism: Tachysurus vachellii (assembly GCF_030014155.1). Taxonomy (NCBI): domain Eukaryota; kingdom Metazoa; phylum Chordata; class Actinopteri; order Siluriformes; family Bagridae; genus Tachysurus; species Tachysurus vachellii. Next base: position 9,553,405 of record NC_083471.1, on the reverse strand, counting down.
ACGGCGGCCCGTAATTTTGGCTTTGTGTTCCGTTCACGCTCTGCGGAGTCTCTGTGTGTTCTGGAGCTGGGTGAAGAACGCTGCTACGAGCTACTCGCCATCCTCGACTTCAACAACGTCCGCAAGAGGATGTCCGTCATCGGTATGTCTGTGTGTGTGTAGTGCCCCTAGCGTTACCGGCTATAATGGGGTGGCTAACCTGAGCTCTTATAATATACAACTTATAAAATATACAACTTATTACTCAAACTCGGCCAAAATAAATAATAAAAGCCGGCAAAAGTAAATGAAAACTTTACTCAGTCTACCAGTTGCAGACCTGTACGTAGCTGGGTTCGTAGAAACCAAACAAAATGGCTACTTCACCACGAGGGCAACAAACGGAAAAATGGCACCTTGATGAAGTTTGTTTGCACACCTTGCTCGTGTCAGAAAGAAAAAGGTCGCTGGAGAACACAAACAGAGCTTGGATGCTTCACGTGATACTCCTTCGCCACACGTAGTCCTTGCTAGTTGAGCTAGCTAGCATTAGCCAAGTTCATGCACATGGCGCGATAATCCACAACTTAAGTTTCCATTCGTCAGATTCGATGTAAACGTCTTTCCCATGTTGTTACCACTCCAAACAGAAATTATCGCTACACAGGGTTCAAGTTGAACGCCTAATTAGCTTCATTACACTACTCAAAGAACAGGTTGTACTTTTTAGTTCAGCAGTGTCTCTCTCTCCCTCCTTTTTTCTCTCACGCTCTTCCTCTTGCACGCGCGCACCCAACATGCCTCCATCATCATGTGACACATAAACTTAATAAAACTTAAACAAAATACAAGTTCTTTTTTTAAATATTTTTTCCCCAGCATATTTATATTATTTAAACAAAAAAGCATTTAACAAATAATTAATTATTTTTAATTACGGTTATCTTATCAGGTGTCACGTGACCTCATTACATCACCCATTACTGGCCAATGAAGTTTAACATTCACAACATTCAATTGGAAAACTATTTATATGAAATTCAAACAATGTCGTTAGCATAAAGGTATAAATCAAAACCAAACACCCATAACTTTATCTGGGTTACATGTGTTACATTCTGTTTGATGCACAGGAATTTGTGTGATGGTATGATCTGTGTCTCAGTGCGTAGTCCAGAGGGACAACTGTCACTGTACTGTAAAGGAGCAGACACCATTGTTTACGAGAGACTGGATAAAACCTGCAGCAAATTGATGGATCTCACCACAGAACACCTGAACGTAGGTCTCTCTCTCTCTCACACACACTCACACACACACACACACACACGCACACAGAGCTTTCTTTGTACTCTAAGCTTCATATCTGACTGCCTGCAAAATTTTTGTTGCATCTCACTGCACTCTTCAGACTACACATATTTTCATATAACATACACTTACACATCCATACATACTGTGTGTGTAGGAATTTGCTGGGGAGGGTCTGCGCACACTGGTCTTGGCCTATAAAGACCTGGATGAGCAGTATTTCTCTGAGTGGAGACAGCGGCATCATGAGGCGAGCACCATGCTTGAGCAACGGGAAGAAAAGCTAAATGACCTGTATGAAGAGATTGAAAGAGACCTGCAGGTAAACACACACACACACACACACACACACACACACATGTTTGCTTGATTTACAAATCTCACAATCTTCTCTTTTCAAGTTTAAATGTAAATATATCACAGACACATTCCTCCAGTACAGTGTGTGGTGAAACACTTTCACTGTGTCTGTGGTGAAAGAAGAAATAAACAAAATAAACAAAAACAAAGACGTTGTGATCAGTGGTGATGGCAGCTTGACCTCACACACGCATCTTGGAAAGCTTTTTGGATGAAGCCTTTTTCTTTCAGTTTATTTTGTATATCAATATTATATTTTGTGTGTTAATACTTAGAAACGTTACTGAGAGTTACATTCGAACAGGTTTGACCTTCAAATCAGTGTGAGATTTTTCACTAAGCTGATGTACTGCATCAGTGTGAGTCTGCTAACAGACACATTTCCTTGACACATCTCTCTCTCAGCTACGCAAACATCAGGTCTGAGAGAATCAGCAAATGTGTGAATAATGATGTTTCTTGTGTTACTGTTCTTTCTGCACACACAAAGTCTTGCATCAGACAGAAACCCAGGCTGTTTTAGGTGGCCTGTAATCACCGTGGTGTGGACTAGTGTCCTATAACACAAAAACTGCCTACTAGACTGGTCGAGTCAGTGCACTGAAAAAGTGTACATGACACATTCATATCATACAGACACAATACATAGGTCAAAATGTTACAGTATTCCTCAATCATAAAGAATACAGAATAAGGATGATGAAGGCTTAGAAACTTTGGGAAGCGCTGTAGTGAGCTGTGTGTTAATGGTGTGTTAGTTACTTGGAGCCACTGCGATCGAGGACAAGCTCCAGGATGGTGTGGCGCAGACCATCGAGCAGCTGACCAAGGCCGACATCAAGATCTGGGTGCTGACTGGAGACAAGCAAGGTAATAAATGATCAGACCCAAAACCACATCAGTCATGTAACACCCAAACTGTGTTATAAAGTTACACTCTGAAACACCCATCCTTCAGTGACTCTTTCTCATGATTTCACACAGAAACCGCGGAAAACATCGGCTACTCCTGTAACCTGCTGCGAGAGGAGATGACAGATGCCTTCATCATCTCTGCAAACTCACACGAGGAAGTCAGGAAAGAACTCCGGTAATAATAACAGCATTCCTTACAGACAAAACATGTTTATCATCAACTAAACAGCTTAGTGTGGCAGCAGGAAGCTACTCTGAGAAAGAGTGAGTGTGTGTGTGTGTGTGTGTGTGTGTATGTTTGTGTGTGTCGAGTGCCAAGATTTGGTGGTTTAATCCAAAACTCCAAAGTTATCTTTAAACTCAGACGTACAGTGTTTAAGTATCTACACACAGGGAGTTACATCTACATGTAAATGTGTCTCATATTTCTGTCTGTCATGTCTCTGACCTCATCAGTGATCTCATCAGCCTAAAGGTGGGGCTCTGGGAGAACAGGACGAACGTCCACGTTAGATTGTTGCTGTTCTGTTCACATTCTCATGCAAACTTCTGTTCATCAGAGCAGTTAGTCTCTGGTGAAGTGTAATAAGTGTCTGCCCCCTAGTGGATATGTCAGGCATGTCAGTGTAAAACACAGAGTGTTTAATTGTAGGTCCTTTTAGCATACACTTGTATTCTCTGTCTTGTCCTCTCAGAGACGCTCGACTGAAGATGCTTCCAGATTCAAGTGAGGAAGCGTCTTTCATCTCAGAAAGCATTCTGGGTAATGAGCCGAAAGTGGTGCATGATGAGATCGTGAGTGGTGATTTCGGCCTGGTTATAAACGGCCATAGCCTGGTGAGACACACAGATAATAAAATACTTTAATGCATGATGCAACATCCACCCACAAAGAGGTTGAACTGTTGTGTGTGTGTGTGTGTGTGTGTGTGTGCAGGCATACGCCCTGGAGCACAGTATGGAGCTGGAGTTCCTGCGTACAGCCTGTATGTGTAAGACGGTGATCTGCTGTCGTGTCACTCCTCTTCAGAAGGCTCAGGTGGTGGAGCTGGTTAAGAAATACAAAAAGGCCGTCACTCTGGCTATAGGAGATGGTGCTAATGACGTCAGCATGATTAAGGGTCAGTCCAGGGCTCAGTGGGGTCATTCAATTACTAGCATTTCCCAAATTTAAAGTCATAGAGCTATAAATGATTGTATGTAACTTTGAACTTAAGTATGTAAATCTGCCATATCACTGCAAATGAATACAATTAGTTATTTAAATATACGATTAGAAATAATAACAGAAGTGACAGCTGACTTGTGTATGTGAAGAAGATCCAAAAAACTGACTTTTTGGGTGAAACAGACAAGTGTGTTGTTTAGTAGAATATAAGAATAATTATTGAATACCGCTCTCAATCTCTCTCTCCTTCTCTCTCTCTCTCTCTCTCTCTCTCTCTCTCTCTCTCTCCATCTGCACAGCGGCTCATATCGGAGTGGGGATCAGTGGGCAGGAGGGCATGCAGGCTGTACTGTCCAGTGATTTCTCCTTCGCTCAGTTCCGTTACCTGCAGCGCCTCCTGCTGGTGCACGGTCGCTGGTCCTACCTGCGCATGTGCAAGTTCCTACGTTACTTTTTTTACAAGAACTTCACCTTCACCTTTGTGCACTTCTGGTACGCCTTCTTCTGTGGGTTCTCTGCCCAGGTGAGAATATTACAGTGTGACTTAGTAGACAGAATGTAAGTGAGTGAGTAAGGGAGAGAGTGAGAGAAAGAGAGAGAAACAGAGACAAACAATGAGAGAAAGACGTGGAAAATATTATAAAAAAAGAATTTACATTTAAACAAACATTCTTTCTGCTCATCATTACTGAGAAAAAAAAAGATTCTGAAGACAGTCCATGGCATGACTGTCATGTGTGTGTTGTTGTTGTAGACAGTGTATGATCAAGCCTTCATCGCACTCTATAACCTGATGTACACAGCACTCCCGGTATTGGGAATGGGCCTTTTTGACCAGGTACCGCAACTACAAACAAACTCTAACAATCACAGCCTTGTTCCATACGTTATTCTGTAACAGTGTGTGCGTGTGTGTGTGTGTGTGTGTGTGTGTGTGTTCAGGATGTGAACGACAGCTGGGGTCTGGAGTACCCTCAGCTTTATTGTCCAGGTCAGCTGAGTGTGTACTTTAACAAGGGAATTTTTGTGAAGTGTGCACTCCACAGCTGCTACAGCTCTCTGGTGCTGTTCTTTGTGCCCTATGTTACCCTAAATGACACCGCTGACTACCAGTCATTTGCCCTGCTCACACAGACATGCCTCATCATCACTGTGTGTGTTCAGGTGTGTAACACGGACACACATGCAGACTTCCTTTACATGATTTAGTAAAGTCTGATTAAGTCTAAATTAAATGCATGGCTGCACTGATGTCAGACTTGCTCACTGTAAATATATCACTGTGAGGGCATCATGATCTATGATATGATGTGTTCAATAGTTATTGTGAAAATATAAGGAGGAGGTCAGTGTTAGTTACTGTAGGAGGAGACTGGTACCAGTAACGGTTATCTCTCCCTGTCTTTCCTCTGTAGTTGGGTTTGGATCTGTCATACTGGACAGCAGTGAATCACCTGTTTGTGTGGGGGAGTTTAGGGATGTATTTCCTCGTCACCTTTGCTATGCAGAGTGACGGACTGCACAAACTCCAGCCGGGATCCTTCACCTTCATAGGTGAGACCAGCAGCAACACATCTATACATTCTCTGGAGACAATATTACATGTGTGCTCATTAAAATAATTATTTGTGTGTGTGTGTGTGTGTGTGTGTGTGTGTGTGTGTGTGTGTGGGTTAGGCACTGCACGAAACACTCTGGATCATCTCAACGTTTGGTTGGCGATTGTCCTGACGGTCGTATTGTGTGTGCTACCAGTGCTCTGTCACCGCTTCCTGTACAGCCAATTCATTCCCACTATAAATGACAAGGTAAAACACTGTCACGGACGCGGGATAAAACGGACCCAGATGCAGGATAGGAAAACAAAACAGGGGTTTATTAACTAAACAGACACTAAACAGGACACAGACGAAGACAACAATAGACAACACAGTAGATTCTGCGCTGCACAAGGCAATGCGGCACAGTTAAATAGACAGGTAATTACAATAGGAAACAGGTGTGTGGAAACAGGAGGAGCAGACAAAGGCTGGGCAGACATGTGACGAGGAACATAACAAATGCACATGGCCAAAAGTCCAGGCTGAGTCCTGACAAACACACACACACTTACACACACATGAACAGTGTGATGTAAAACAAAATTTTCTACAAAATCAAACAGACGTTGTTTAATACAGTTTCTTGCATAAGTGCATCATGGTCCTTTAGAGATGTTACACAATGTGAAGTCACATATCACATAACACAGCTATACAAACCACTAATTACACATGAATAATAATAATAATTTGTTTTGTGCAGGTGAGGTTTATGGTGCACCAGATGAAGGCCCAGCCTCCTCCTCCTCGCCGCCGCACCAGGATTCGCCGCTCTAGCACTCGACGCTCGGGCTACGCTTTCTCTCACACTCAGGGCTACGGTGACCTTGTCACCTCCAAATGGTTCCTACGCCGACAGGCCACACCCCGAGCCACTGGGTTCATGCCCACAAGCCGCACAGCCCGGTTCAGCCCGACCGGGAAACAGCAGAACTCTAAACAGGAGGTGGAACCCCCGCAGCTCCAGAACTATCGCGTTGTAAAAGACTCTGCATTTTAGAAGTGACGCTTTGTGATGGACACGAAGAACAATAATTAGAATTGGGTTCTAACAGAAACATCAGGGACTGCAGTGAGGCAGGAGCAATATTTAGGTTCCTAAAAGCAAAATTTAGTGCTTGTTTTAAAGATTAAAAATGCTGGTGGAGGTTCTGGAACTCTGATCAGACATCCAGTGCTCCACCTTATCAGGATATTGAGTAAGTGAAGGATGTTGTTGAAGAATCAGTATGAGACATCAGCTCCTGATTCAAAAGGAAGAAACCCAAAACTGATCACCATTTGACCCATGTTCCAATACCAACATTTGAAGTCGGTTTCAGAACCAACAATGTGTTCCGTGAATTACAGAAGGTTGATGTTCAGGTCTGATAAATGAAAGCAAGAGTTCTAGCATTCTAAAAAGAGAAGCTGGCAGCAGGACCTGAACTTAGCTTGAGAACCTAGAATGAGAGTCATCACTGTGTTTTAGGAGCAACAGTTAGGTTGGACTTCACATTTTCTTTAACACCATTTGGCAACCAACAGCAGGGTTTCTGGAGCAGTGTTTACATGGTTCTGCTGTTCTACAGAACAGACCCCAAAACAGGATGCCCACACACCAAAGAGAACCGGATGTCGTCTAAACATACAAAAACCTAAGACGATGTTTAGATTATAAATCTGTGGTTCTGATACATATGAATATTTGTTATTTTACATTCCATTATATAACTGTTACACAATATCACCTACATGTATAAATATGTTCACACACACACACACACACACACACAGAGATTGTAGTACCAGGTTTCACACTTTCCTCAGAACTATAGAATAAGGGCACTAGCAGGAGAGGCTTTTTACTTCCTAAAGGAGGGAACATCAAGGGTAGAACCAATGCCTCGACATCATCAGTCAGTCATGGACGTGTCCCCAATCACACACTCTGCAGATATATCCCAAACCCCCGCAGGTGTGGCACACGGGTGCATCTTTTATCTGAACAACACTGCAGTACACCATGAGATTTCATCAGCACAGCTGGACATGTGACGTGACATACGGCTAAGTATGGTGACCCATACTCAGAATTCATTCTCTGCATTTAACCCATCCAAAGAACACACACACCATTTATGCTGCGGTGCCCGGTGAGCAGTTGGGGGGGATTCTGTGTCTTGGCTCAAGGGCACCTCAGTCATGGCTGGCCCAAGACTCGAACCCACAACCTTCGGGTTACGAGTCAGACTCTCTAACCGTTAGGCCACGACTGCCACGATGTGCTGGGGACACCAAGGTTTAGAGTCACGTGAAACCAAAGTCGCACTTTACCTAACACTAAAGACTGAAGTCAAATGACACCAGACCTGAACACAACTCAGTGTTGTGATTTTAGTCATAAAACAGGTGTGGAAACCTGCATGACGTGACCAGTAAGTGCCTTAAAAAATAGTATTATTTACATGAGATCGTCCATGACTTCATTGCCGCTACACCAAACCCCAGATGTTTTAGGTTATTACTGAGTTTTTAGATCTGTTACATTTCCAATTTTTTACTTTCAGTTTTGATGTTATGTTTTAGTTTTTTTTTTTTACCTCTGTAATCAAGCCACTTCTACTGTTTCCCAATTCTGTAGTCTTGTGTCTTTAACAAACAACAGAAACGCTCAGGTTAAATGTAATTTGTCAATCAAAAACAAAATCATGTGACGTGTGACACCACAAAGCTCCCTCTTTTTTTTTACTCAGTGTTTACTTACAGTTTAGCAACGTTATCTAAACTAGTAACTATTAACTAGTAACTAGTGTAGTAACTCACATTAGCTAGTGTAGTAACAAACATTTAACTAGTGTAGTAATTAAACTACACGATGGCTTAGTGGTTAGCACATTCGCCTCACACCTCCAGGGTTGGGGGTTCAATTCCCGCCTCTGCCTTGTGTGTGTGGAGTTTGCATGTTCTCCCCGTGCCTCGGGGGTTTCCTCCGTGTACTCCGGTTTCCTCCCCCAGTCCAAAGACATGCATGGTAGGTTGATTGGCATCTCTGGAAAATTGTCCGTAGTGTGTGATTGTGTGAGTGAATGAGAGTGTGTGTGTGCCCTGCAATGGGTTGGCACTCCTTCCAGGGTGTATCCTGCCTTGATGCCCAATGACGCTTGATTTGGCACAGGCTCCCCGTGACCCGAGAATAGTTCAGATAAGCGGTAGAAAATGAGTGAGTGAGAGAGTAATTAAACTAGTGTAGTGAAGTGATCAGCTTTGTGATTGACGTGTCAGAGGTAACTTAACCTCCTACGACCTGGTGTCCACATAAGTGGACATTACTGCATCTAAAATGCAAGGCCAAACCAATGCTCGGGTCTTAGGAGGTTAAAGGATACATACCAAAGTGACAAAAGTAATGTTCTAGCATAGTGTTCATAGCATGTTACACATGCTTTAATATGTTGCTAACAAAGTTTCCATGATATATAAGTCTAATTCATTACATTGCCAGATTTCCATAAAAGAGCAGAAATCACTTTACTCCTTAGAACCTGCTGAGGTCATTATTAAACACTCCGAGCGTAGACCATGGGTGTGGTTTGGGCAAGACAGGTTACTTAGCACCCTATAAAGTATAGACCTGGCACTGTGTGTGTATGTGTGTGTGTGTGTGTGTGTGTGTGTGTGTGTGTGCGTGTGTGTGTGTGCGTGTGCGTGTGTGTGTGTGATACATTTCCATTTTTCCTTTTAAAAGGTAAGACACCTGAAAACCTGGGAATCAATACTGGTGATGATTTAATGAACAAAATATTATGTTTCTATTTTTATTACAGATGTTTGTATAAATTAAAGCTTTTTATATCCAGAAATTCTGAGTCTGAATCCATTTTCATATAAATATATGCACATGATTTAGAACACTTTGTTTAATACCTACATCACTAAGCAAAGATTCTGGCAAAAGCATCAGAAATTGCTGAACAGAATTATGGGATTGTTTAGGCATTTTAAAAATTTTCAGAAGAAATAAAACATTGTTGTTTTGAATAGTGGATCAAATAAAAGCTTGAAGGAAATCTGGAAGATTTGGAAGCACAGTTCATTCTTTTCAACTAATTTCAACTTCAGTACTGCTGATTTTTTAAGGAGAAATCTAAGGACAATTTAATGCTATTTCCAAGTTTCCATAGCATGTTTTTCGTATGACATTTAATAAGACACCTCTTGTGAAATCCACTGTACTGGGTCTGACTTCTGATATGGAAAATTCAGGACCTCATGTAACATCTACCATTTTTTTTTTAGTTATATCCAAATAACATGAATTTCACATATATTTTTTAATATGATAAACGTGTTTAACAGCTCTTTCACACAATTTCCACTAGAGCTTAAATCCAGCTTGTGCTCACAAACAACTGAACTCCATAATCGATTCCTTTTGAACGAGTCATGAGTGAAGAGTCGACTCAGAGTTTAAGGGGTGAATTTTGTCCCGGTTGATCCAGCGATTTAAACGGGTGCCTCGTTACAACAACACGGAGCGCTTTGTGTGTTAGTCTATACTGCAGGATCAGTCAAGATGAAGATCATCTGCTATTAGAAACCGGTGTTTATAACGATCCGTTTATCAGCACGCGCCCATCAGGAGAATCTAAAGCGTTAATGTAGCCGGTGATGAAGCAGCGGATAATGACGCAGCGTCCGGAGCTCACAGCACGAGCAGGACGCTGAATACTGCGGGGGAAACTGGATTCATCCTCACAGGGTGAGAGCAGAGGATAAAACACGTCGGTGTGAGTGTCACCATGACCGTTAATAACGGGTTTCAGACAAAAGGCGCACGCGCTGGGACGTTGGGCGGTAATGATGCACGTTACAGGAGCTCCAGGTTTAGTTCAGACGTTAACAACAGTTTTGGCTGTTTTAATTTATTTATTATTATCATTTACACGTGTTTAGATTAAACAACATTCTGCTTGTTATCAGACAGGCGAATCGCACCGTGTCACTTCTGTCAGCTGAACCGTTAGACAGCCGCAATAACGGTGCTGGAATATTATGAGGCCTGTTTACGGCTTTGTCGCGTCGACATTTACGTCTCCGTGCTACTTCTTTGTATTGTTATATGCGCTCACTGTGGTTTTTAACGTGTTTCCGTGTTCGTCTGTGTGCGATTTTGATTTATACGTTGATTTAAAGATGTATATTTGTCATGACCGTGACATTACGGAGGTTAGATCAGTTTCCAGGAATATTCCGTGGGCCGCGTTTCAAATGTCTCCGTCCTCCCTACGCTAGGGCACTAGGACGAACTGAAATAGCGTAAACATGGGGCCTTGTGTGGTGGCTCTGTCCCAAACCACAAACGAATGTTGTTTAAAATATGATGTATAAAGAAATCAGCGCCGTCGGGTTACACAGACGCTCGGTGTGGCGCACTATGTAGTGATCGTGGTTTGGGACGTGGCCTGCAGCTCTGGATATAGACAGGAAGACATTTTGGGATTTGGGAACGTACTCCAGTTATGTAACAGACACAAATGACAACAATACTCACTACTAGTCAGTAGTAATTCTGATGTGTAAGACTCAGTGAGCTGGAGGATAGAAATGGAAAAGGGAAAGTAATCTTGTTATACTGCACTTAATCACACACACATACACACAGTCACACACACATACACACACAGTCACTGTCATACACACAGTCACACACATACACACACACACACACAGTCACTGTCATACACAAAAATACACAGCTTGCTGTATGGGATGGAGCCACAGTGTTATGAGGTTCATGTACAGTACATCAGGAGTGTTGAAGTCACTTTAGTTCACGAGTCACATTACACTCATTCGGTCAGTTTACAAACAGCACATTCAGGTAGACTGTATATTAATTCTGTATAGTTTCTGACCCTGAAATGAGTGACCTACTCTGTGTGAAACCTTCACAGAACATTGTATTAACTCTGGTTTAAACAGAACAAACTCTGTCACATGTAGTCAGAGGACGTGGGCACCAACCGCTCCATCAGTGTGTGTGTTTGTGTGTTGATTAGCCATGCTCTCAGAGATACACTTCCTTTTACTCAGAGAATCTACATGTAAGTGATGAGAGTTTATTCAGAGAAAAGTCCAGTAAGTAACACTACTGCCTGATTTACAGTGGTGTAGTGGTTAGAGGCTCAGTCTCTGGTGCCTGGAGTAATCTGTAATCCAAACCTTAAGTTAGATATTTTGTTTACAGCAGAATTTTATCTTGCTATCAAAGAATTACATTGTCATAGCTCAGTTTATGGCTCTGATTTCTTGCTCTATATCGCCTCCAGGTGGACAATTGGAAACTTGCTCTTTTACAAATTCAGTTAAATTAGCTTTCTTTTTAATTCAGATCACAGTTTACTCTGGAGTGATGAGAACCCTTATTGTGCCTGTATGTTTGTACACCCCTGTTGTAAATGTTTGATTATGTGTGTGTAGCAGTTTGACACAACTTTCCCATGTGATGTTAGAACTACAGCTCTGCTTTCTCAGATGATTCTCATGCTGCTGTTCTACAGAAAGTACTGGAGGCTTCATCCTGTAAACCTGCCACATTAAAGAACACTACTGTCTACTGCTTCTCCTACTTTTGGCTTTTCCTGTTAGGAGTCGCTACACCGAATCATATTTCCACCTAACTAAATATGAAATTGAATATAAACCAATCAGACTACTCAGATCATTAGGATCAGGTCAGTTAGAGATACAAAGGGTTCACTCAAAACAAGGTGCGTCAGCATTTAGTTATTATGCCACCTATAACTGCAATCAGCTTCCAGAAGAGATCAGATGTGCTTCAACAGTAGACACTTTTAAATCAAGATTAAAAACACATCTGTTTAACTCTGCATTTACTAAATGAGCACTGTGCTGCTTCACACTGACTGCACTTTTTATCCAAATCACTTTTACTCCTGTTTTATTCTTTTTTAACATATTTTAAACTTTTTATTGAAATCACATTTATTTTCTTTAATTGTTCTGTTTTTATTATGATTGTATGTCTTATTTTTACATATATATTTTTTTCTCTCTCTTATAAACTGTTTTCTAATTTCTATGTAAAGCACTTTGAATGACCTCTGTGTATGAAATGTGCTAAACTTGCCTTGCCTTGCCTAACTATCCTCTGCATCCTCTGCTCTTGCACCAATTAACCTCATATCCTCTTTCAACACATCCATATATCTTTGGCCTTTCTCTTGACCACTTACCTGGCAGCTTCATTTCCAACATCCTTCTACCAATATACAGTAACTACTCTTCCTCCTCTGCACTTTACACCAAACCATCTCAATCTAGCCTCTCTGACCTGTTTCCAAAACAGCCAACCTGACCTGTCCCTCTGATGTGCTTGTTCCTAATCCTGTCCAACCTCAACATCCTCAGCTCTGCTACCTCCATCCCTGCCTCATGTCTTTTCTTCACTGCTACAGTCTCTAACCCATATAGCATAGCTGGTCTCACTACTGTCTTGTATACTTTTCCTTTGACTCTTGCTAACACTCTTCTGTCACACAACACTCTTGAGACTTTTCTCCACCCTCTCCAACTCGCCTGCACTCGCTTCATCACCTCTTTTCCACACTCCCCATTGCACTGGACAGATGATCCCAAATACTTAAACTCCTGCACCTTCTTGACCTCAGTCCCCTGTAACCTCACTGTTCCACTTCCCTCCCGCTCGTTCAAACACATATATTCTGTCTTACTATGACTGACTTTCCAAAGCAGACTTCACCCTTTCCAGGTGTTCGTCACCTACTCTCACTATAGATCACAATGTCATCGCAAACATCATTGTCCATGGAAATTTCTGTCTGACTTAACCTGTCAACCTGTCCATCGCCATAGCAAACAAGAAGGGACTTAAAGCCGATCCTTGATGTAGCCCCACATCCACCTTGAACTCCTCTGTCTGACCTACAGCACATCTCACTGCTGTCATAATCCTCCCATACATATCCTGAACTACTCTGACATACTTCTCTGCCACTCTCATACAGTACCATAGATCCTCTTGCAGCACCCCTTCGTACGATTTCTCTAATTCCACAAAGACGCAGTGCAGCTCCCTCGCTGTACTTCTCAATTTACATTCTCAGAGCGAAAATTGTATCAGTAGTGCTCTTTCCTTCCATAAAGCCATACTGCTGCTCACAAATATTCCTTTCTTTCTTCAATCTGCGCTTTGATTCCTTGTAATCCTGAATTTTTATTTCTGTCTTTTATATGTCCCACTTCTTTTTATCTAGCCCCTTCCTCTAAATGCTGTTCTGTACTTCCTCATTCCACCACCATGTTTCCTTATCTTTTTTCCTCCTTCCAGATGACACACCTTGTCTCCCTGATCACTTCTGCTGTAGTTTCCCTGTGATCTGGAAGCTATTCCTGACCACCCAAAGCCTTTCTCAGCTTCTGTCTGAATTCCTCATAACATTCTTTCTTTTTCAACTTCCACCAATTGGTCTTCTTTTATATCTTTTCCCCCCATTCCTCCTGACCGCCAGAGACATCTTACACATCACCATCCTATGCTGTCTGGCTACACTCTCTCCTACAACCACCTCGCAGTCACTAATGTCTCTTAGATTGCCTCGTCTACATAGAATATAGTCTACCTGCATACTCCTACCTCCACTCTTATATGTAACTCTATTGCCCCTTTTCCACAGAGGCAGTTTGTGTGCTGGTTCGGAGCCAGAGCCTAATTTAGAACCAGTTCTTTCTTTTTCAACACCCAAAGCACCGGCTCTGAACCGGGAAAAGTGGTTCTTAAGTAGCACCAAAACGTTGCTGGTCTAGACTTAAGAACCGCTTATGTCAGGGGCTGTGGGTGGGGCTGTGGGCGGGGCTACTGTTAGTGCCTTTGATAATGTACCTTAAGTATACTAATGTTTAAAACACTTTTACTTTACCGCAATATGATCAATTATCAGCACACATGATAGTAGGTAGCTACATGCTAAGGCTAACTTATTTCTGTTTTAATGATAAAATAATGTTATGTACTTTCTCGATTACAACCTCCGTTTATACAAATTACATGGAGCTGTACGTACATGTTGGATTCGCGCATTTGGGTGTTAATGTAGGTTCACAAAGCTATGAGCATTAACAGTAAAGCAACATCCGCCATTGTTGATGTTGTGTTAGTGTTTGCCGCTGCTGCGCTAAAGTTGCTGGGAAACGTGACATGTTTACAGTGACGTCAGACTCTGTGATGGCTCTCTAGCTGATGGAAAGGCAAACCGGTTCTTAGATGGTCAATGGAACCGATGGTCCACTTTGAACCAGCAGCAGCACTAGCTCTGAACCAGCACCTGGTTCTTTTTGGTGGAAAAGGGGTATATGTTCCTCTCTCTTTGGGAAATAAATATTAGCTACAACCATTTCCATTCGCTTAGCAAGCTTCACCACCATCTTTCCTTCTAGGTTCTTTTCCTTAACACCAAACCTGCCCATCACCTCCTTGTCACCTGTCTCCCTCACCAACATGCCCGTTGAAGTCTGCTCCAAACACTACTCTCTCCAATCTGGGAATACTCTCTATCACCTCATCTAACTCACTCCAGAATCTCTCCTTCTCTTCTATCTCACAGCCTACTTGTGGAGCATAACCCCTGATGACATTCAACACCCTCTGATCACCCATCGCCATTCATCTTCAAATTGATTACCCCTTCTGACACTCTTTTCACCTCTTAAACATTCATCACTTATCCTTCAGGATTAGTCCTACCCTATTTCTCTTCATATCCACACCATAATAAAACAGTTTGTATCCCCCTCTAAATACTAGATACTTTGATTCTGCACACACAACATATCTACCAATGTTGAGTCTCTATTCTCAGACCTATACTTCTGCCTTTCCTTTTCTCTCTCTGTCTAGAAACCCTTCTCCCTCCTCTCCTTCCTCCACCAACAGTTCCTCCTTTTTCCCTGTAGGTCAACAGTGCTGGTCGTTGTTAATTTGTTTTTTTTTTACACCAAATGCTCTTTATGATCAACGCTCTCTATTTCTATCTCACATATCTGCCCTGCTTTGGACCTGTGACATGGCTTGCAACCCCTGTGGCTAGATTACACTACTGTCTACTACTAAAATCTGCAATACTGTACATATGTTTAATTAGATTTGTTAAATTTGGCTTAACAGCTATTAAGCATGGTTTGTCCATGTCTCAAAACTCAGACATTGACAGTGAAATATACTGAACCACTTTGAGCAGTCACTACACCTGATGTACATCTTTCTCTCCACCTGTAATTACAAGTAGGCACCACATCTCTGACCATAAACTGTGTTGGCTTTGAACAGCTTTGACCTTGCCAGCTTGTCATGGGACCTAGGAGGTCTGTGTGAACTGCCTCTAAAGGTGTGTGCAAACAACTGGGACGGGGACTTCTTTGTCATTTTATATGTGTTTTAATATGACTGCAAGAATGTTTCAGACCATCTCTGAAGCACAGATGAGCCCCTAGAGGCCTTCAGTGTTTTAGTGTGTGGACAAACCTTCAGCCTTCCCACTGGGAACTGATAGATATGGAGCTGAGCAGTATGTTTGTCCTTCAAATAGTTGTAAACTCCTGTGCAACAAATTTTGGTCTGTCATCATTACCAAGGACATAAAGCTGTCAGTAATGACTTAAGAGGTTCTACTGAACTTTGAGAGTCTTTTATTTTGCTGTTGATGACATTAACTGCACTTTTGGCCACTCTGAAAGTGCATCAACCTTGAACAAGTACATATGGTCCAGTAGAGTCCATATGTGTACACTATCATTATCGTTACAATTTCTGTCACTGTTCCAACAGTCATCCTTATTATGATTTGTCTTTCCACATGGTCTGAATTTGTTTGTACCCCTGCTCTTTGACAAAGACAGCACATGTATTGACCCTCTGAGGTGGTGAGCTTAATGAGCTGCTCATCTCATTTTGTTTAGATTTACAGCATTGGGCAGACTTAGGCCTTGCCCAACAGTGGCAGATTGGTGGTCTTGGATTCAAACTCACAACCTTGGAATCAGCAGCCCAAGGCCTTAACCACAGACCTAGCACTGTCACCATAGAGACCAGCAATTCCACCAATCTTCGAAACATTATATAGTCCTGGTCAATTCTGAACAACCTCACTATTCAATCCACACATGCATCTATTGTGAAATGCATCATCTATATATCACCCAAACTCACAGTGTTAAGCGAAGTTCTCTTGCACTGTCTTTTGTCCTGCACTGTCTTGTTTGTCTTGTCTTGCACTGTTTGCACCAGGTTGCACAGTCGCACTTTATGTGGCTAGGACTACTTTCTAAGTCCTTAGCTCTGTTTTTTTTTTTTTTATGTAGCACCCTGATCCTGGAGAAACATCTCATTTCACTGTGTACTGCAACAGCTATATATGGTTGAAATGACAATAAAAGCTTCTTGACTTCTTGACTTGACTTGCATACCAGGTATACCAGGTACACCAGTGGAAACAAAACCACTCAGCAATGATCAGAGACTTCAGACATAAGTGTTGCTTCAGCGTATATCTGATGTCGAAACTTTTGTTTCAGTGACATTAGAGAAGAATATGGAGTAATCAATAGGTTTTTCCTCCGATCACGTTAAGGTGTCAACCAGAGGCACTTTATCAGCAACAGTGTTAGCCCTTTCAAAGTGGTCAGATTTTTTGGGTTGGTGGTCCATGATAGTAGGAGTCATTTTAGTTTTGTCACACAAAAAAAGTGTAATTAACACACCCACATGTACTGGGGACGTATCAATTTCTTACCTGAACTGAACACTGGACACTAACACCACAATGCTGGTGCTTTCTGGCTTGTGATTGGTCAGAAGGTGTTCATTAATTATCTATAACAACAGCTCTGGCAGTAGTGCAGCTACAAACACAGGTTTTTATTAATGCACTCTTCTGATAGATTATCGTTTGTACAGTAACAGCTCATCCATAGGGACTCGACCTGCACACAATCCATCATTCCACAACATGTGCACCTGTGGAGACTTGTGGGTGCAGATTATTTTGGAGAAACTGAAGGAGTGTAGTGTGATTTATTAACAGTAATACATAGGCCTCTGTATTCCCACAAATATTCCAGGTGTGTTTGTGTTCCCAGTGCAGTGTAGTTATTGGATATGTGGATCATGTTCATGCAGTAGTAGTGAACAATCATAATGCAGCCTAAAGCTCCTCTGTGTGTGTGTATTGTTTTGCTGTAGCATGTCAGTAATGAAGTACGTACCACATTACTATAGGCTGCACAGTGCTAATGCGAGTTTAAAGTCCACTCTGTTTTCCATCTGACGTTACTGACATGGGGATTCTACTAAACACCAAGGCTGTGTTCCAAAACCCTGGGCAGTGAGTAGTGGTCAGGAGCACACTAATCTAGGGAACTAGATAGAATCTGAGTGATTTTTGACCATAGTTGTGCCCTCATTATTAGTTTAACATGCACATGTCCAAAACTGCATAGTCTTCAATATACTGTACAGTATACTCCACATCGTTCACATATAGAATGCTTCACCATCGTGAGTCACTAACCTCACACACTACTTATTGTTGTCTATGGGGCTTGTTGGTGTATGGTGTGTTCGTTTGGGTCCTTATGTGTGTGTAAGAGTAAGGAAGGGTGTGTACTGCTGGCTGTGTAAGATAAAGAGAGGCGAGTGTGTTTCTGAGAGAGAGATTGGTGCATGTTGTCATGCTGAAGTCCTTCTGCAGCTGAAACATTAGAACAAGTGAAGAGTTGAGACAGAAATCCCCTACACATCACAGACTGCTGAGTAACAGCATCAGTGTAATATTTAAAGCCGGTTTGAGTTAGTTTGAGTTCAGCTTTATTTTCAGGTTATTACTGTAAATCTCTAATATCTTGGCTGAATTCTACAGACAATTCTACAGTGAGCTCATGCTGTCTTTATGAAAGAAGGATACAGGAAGCTCATCAGCAATCAGCAGTTTCTGTCCATGCTGGCTGCCTTTTTGCCCAGTGATGATGGAACTCAAAAAGACATGCTCCCTCATCACCTCTACTGTATTTATAGCCTTAGCTGAGTTCAGCATCGCCCAATGCCTTCTTCCTCCAGGTGGCTTTTATACGAGCACTGCATCAGTGCTCTCACTCTGAGATTTCATTTAGAATCTTAACTCTGTTCTGCAACCATACACTGCGTCAGGCTGAAATTAGTACAGTATAAACCACGTCTCTTAAATAATGTTCATCCTACAAAATCAAAGTAATTAATACTGTAAAAACAGGGATAGGGAAAATAAATTTGTATCAATATTATCCAGCTCTTCACTATGCAGCCTTTGACATTATTACATTTTTTTAAAATGTATAACACAAATAACCTCTGCACTGGAGTTCTGACAACCAAACACTATGTTACTAAATATTAACCGAGTGAATAATGCATGAGAAAAGAAAATAAATGTACTTTCTTTCTTTATTTCACCTTCTAGATGTTTTCTTTCTGTCGAGATGACCTCTTCAGCTTTTTCTATCACACTCCTCACTCCCAGCGACCTCGAGTCGGGATCGGGCGTGTAAATTAAACTTTTCTCCAGCATCTTCAAGCCTTGATCTTTTTCCCTCTCATCCTACTTTCCAGAGACGATGGACAGTCCTCCGAAGCTGGCCGGAGAGACACTGATTGTTCATCACATACCTCTAATGCACTGCCAGGTTTCTGGTTCACACCAGCGCTGCGGAAGCCCACTGAGGAAAAGCAACAACCCGTTCAGCTGCCCCGAAAACCTCGGCTTGATCCGCACCACTTCGCTTCCCGAGCGAGACGTCCTCCAGCGTGAGGCGCTGGTGTACAGCAGCCTGATCCAGACCTCCAGCTCCAGCGATGCTTTTGAAGACGAAGGGATGATAAGAGGAGAGAAAAAAGGAGTGAGGGGTGGAAGCATGGCCAGTGATACTTCCTCTTTCACATCCAGCAATTCCGAGGATGCATTTCCTAAAGTCCTGTCAAAGCAGGTGCACAACAGGCCAAGCTCACTCAGACACAATCCCTTCCTTCTGAATGCGGGGGGAGTTGATTATGAAGATGATGAAGATGACGATGATGGAAACAATCTGAATGGATATTTGGAGGATTCTTCCTTTCACTTGCATGGAAACTCAAACACAGCCTTAGACGACAGAGTGGACTTGGCCTCGTTCCATCTGCATGAGCTGGGCTACAATTCTGGACCATTCCACCTGCATGAATCTTTAGAGAAGCCCTGGAGTTCAGACCAGAAGGGGGCTCCTGGTCGACATTTTTCTGCCCGTCTTGAGAGTCTTGATCTTTTGGGATTCGACATTCAGCATCGTCATGGCAGCAGCGGGTCCACCTTGTCGATGGACTGTGGAGAGCAAGAGTGGGATGACGATGATGACGATCAGTCCATGCAAGGCAGACGGGGCAGTTCGGAATGTTGTGGATGCTCAAGGACTTATCCCGAATCGTTTGCAGATTTTGCTCACGGTTACTGCAGTGATTCATCCTGCAACAGCTCTGACGGAGTCCTGGTCAATTTCAGTACCATCTACAAGACAAACAACATCGTCCCTGACAAGCCAATTAACCTCAACAACTCTGCCGATCAGTCCTGCACCTCTTCTGTATCTGAGCCAGTCTGTATGGGCGGGGCAGAATATGGGAGTGGGGGTGGAGCTTTTTACTTAGACTTGCACAGATCTCCAACAGAAGCTCCTCAGGAAGCCCCTGGCATCCTGTCTTCCTCTTCCTGCCTATGTTCTTCCCAGCCACAGGATGGCACAGTGGAGCTTGATGCTAACTGCAATTCCTATCACAACCATGAAGGTCTGTTACCCTCAGAGACCTCGGCCAGTGACCTCACGTCCTGCATGCAGAGCCAAGCACGGCTGGTTGTTGCAACACAGAACTACTACAAGCTGGTAACCTGTGATGTTTCATCACATTCCTCTCCAAGTCCTGCAGGATCTTCGGTCACAAGCTGCTCTGATGAACACAGCAAAGGAAGTCCCACCCAGCCCACTGAGTACTTCCTGTTTAGGCACACTAAAGAGCAAGAAGAGGAGGAAGAACAAGGAGAAAATGCACAGGTCAGCACACAAAAGGTAAGGTAGTTTATGTCTCTTAACAACCCTCTCTAAAAATATTAGTAATACTGAGCAATTTGTCTATATATGTGCTTATATTACTTTTAAATTAATATTTTTTTAATAGTATCTCTCAGTTTATATAGGATGGTAAACTGATAAACTGCACATCAATATATTTTCCTTTTTTCTCCGCCAGCCATGTGAGAAGCAGACAGAGCCACCCATGTGTGACACTGACTCCATGCACTCAAATGTAATTGAGGGACAATTGTATGTCAACGTCTCACCACCTGTGGGTGGAGCTGTAGTCGGGGCCCGCCTTCGTTCCCGTAGCTATGACCGGAACCTGGACAAGACCCCACAGCCTCGTCTTGGCTCTCTGGAGCGCATGCTAAGCTGTCCTGTGCGTCTCAGTGAGAGTTCCACCCCTGGACCGACCCCCCCAACACGTGTTACGTCCTTTGCTGAGATTGCAAGGAACAAAAAGAAGAATGGCGGATCTCCTTCTCAGAAGAGCAGTGCCGAAACCTCTTCTGTTCACTCACATTCATCTGGAGAGTTCTCCCCTATTCTTGAAGATCTGTCCTCACTGATCAGCTCCACGCACTGGAGCACACCAATCAGAGTCTCTCCAGGAGGAGCAGGAAGAGAGACGAGGACCAAAGCAGAAGGTAAGGGGGCAGGATTTAATGTCATATGTATAGTTTTACATAATAAATGGTTGTAGGTATAATGGGATAGAGACAAAAGCATTATTCAGGGGCTAATATGGCGGGAAGTATGAAGTTGAGGGGCCAAGTGGATGACGTTTAAATGGTAGGATGTTGCACTGAGTAAGCATTATGTACAACGTCATAAAATGTATAAAAATCTCAAATTTAAAACAGAACACTAAATTGTAATATTATACTTACACACATGGTTACTTTTGAGACTTTTAGAGACTGCAGGTGTGTTCACACTCTCGGTCCGGCACTGCCTCTGGTGGCCCTGAGTGTGTACTGCAGTGTGAGAGGAGAAAACACTGATATCTGACACCATGTGGAGCAAACACATTGCGCAACTGCAAACTGACATTACACACATGCAGACACAGGATGTCCTAGTCAGGGAGCACACACACACACACTGTCAGACACAAGCTGCAGGAGTATTTCCGGGTTTTTCCTACTGAGTTCTGTCTTGCTGTGCTGACTCTAGACACAGTGACACAGCATATGCAGGGTGTGTGTGTTTAAGTGTGTGTTATTGCCTGTGACGCTCAGCTGTATCTCTGCTGTGTCATTCATTTTCACTGTGGGTTTTGCTCTGAGATGAAACTGAAGGTAAGATGAATATTTTGAATAATGATCTAAAATAACAATAACACATAACTGATATAAATATAACTGTTACTGCGATTTCAAAGTGTGAATAGAGATACAGTCTGTATTTCCTTATAAACTCCATTAAGTCTGTTCTTCTTTCTGTAACAGTTTATTTATTTCATTACTTATCAGTGAGATGACAGATGGACAGAAAAGTGCTGATAGTGAGTGAGATGTACTGATACTGTATACTGAAATACTGATATAATAATGACTGTGTGGAGGTCTGTCGTTGAAGATTGACAGATATATATATATATAGTGTTTATTGTGCTGTGCTGCTTGTAAAACTGTTCACATGTTCACCTGTGTAACTGTAGTGATCAGCATTCACATTGTTTAAGACCTTCCTTTCTTTGCTTTCATTACTTTTAAGGTTTCACTTTTGTTTTTGTAAATGCAGCACGCTTTTGTTTTTTATCATAATAACCACGTGTCTGATTTTTTTAAATACATGTTTAAATTGGAAATGGGAGATTCGATACGATATTGGAATCGCGATACAATAACATCATGATACACTTTCTTATATAATTATTTAATTAATAGTTAAGTGCTTTTCTAATGGCTTGTTGCTGCACAAAGTAAAATCAGTTTTAACCAATTGTTTCATTTTGCTTAAAATACTTTTTAATCATGTTGAACAGAAATCTCTGAACCTTTACTACCATTGTTGACACTTTATTAACAGAAATCTGGTAAAAATACAGTAGATTTGATTACATTTTCACTTATTCAGTTTAATTTATTTGTATCCCACTTTTAACAATGGGCATTGTCTCAAAGCAGCTTTACAGAAGTATAAAAATAGAATATGTTTAAAGTTCAAATTTAAGTTACTATTTATTTATCTCAATTATTAAGATTAAGGTCCCACAGTTTCAGTTTGGTCACAGTGTTTAATCTGAGGGTCACAAATCACAATATCTCAGTGGCAGTAAAATCGATTACCACTTACTTTTTCATTCGGCTCTCGACTCGTTTCATGTGTGAGACTTTTCCACAGGGATAAGACTGTACTGAAACCTTGAGGTTGAATTTAATCTGCTACTGCAGTAAACATGTTACATCATGACCTGCTGCCACTCCAGTCATTTTCTGAATATAAACACATGAACACTGCACTGCTGACCACATGCTAGTTTGAGCTCAACACGTTGTCTTCATTAAACCACTTTCTCTTTCAGCTTATGAAGGTCACATAATAAATACTGACACTAACAGACTTTATGGAAAAGTCATTCTCAGGAATATCTTTCAAAGGCAGAAGATCCTTTAGGGCATGTGATCGTTTTCATTTTTTTTTTACTAAAGGAAGTGTCAAGGATTCATGTATTTTTTTTTTTTTCTTTAATTTTCAGCACATTTCTGTGTTAGATTAATAACGAGACCAACTTTTTAATCTCTTTTTCTGTACATCTCTGTCTTTAAGGTGGACTGTCCATTTCTGCTGACTCCTCCCCAACAGTAGTGCGCTACAGTAAAGATCAGCGTCCCACCACGTTACCCATCCAGCCTTTCACCCTGCAGCAGCAGTTTGGGAAACCCCAGGCAAAGCCTGTACTGCCCCTGCTGGACGAGTACATCAATCACATGCAGGCACGCCTCGGCTCCGCCCCCTCTGAGAGGGAGGAGGAGGACTCTGATGATGATGGTCAGCGTCCCCGACCATCTCCTTTGGGTAGTTATTCGCCGCCCCGTTCCCTCTCCTGCCCTGCCCCTCTCTCTCACACCCCTCCAGGGGTCACTCAAGCCACCAAGCTGGCCCCACTTCCCCCGACTCCTCCCCCTGCCACCAGGGGGCACTGTTTCCACAGAGCTAACCGGAGTACATTACCCACGCTGCCCAGCTCCGGCCTTAGTCCGATGGCACAGCTGGAACCAGGGCTGCAGGAAGAGGAAGTGAAAGTACCTCCTGTGTGTATGACACCAAGACCGCACAATGGTATGTTACCATAGTAACGCAGTGTGATAAAAGTCTGAAGAGTGTAAATATTAGAGAGATGTAGAAAACCTCACATCACACAGCTGCAGTTTCACTGCTACACTTTTACTTTCTTTACTGTTACTTACAGTTTCTGTTCATCTCTTCTTCTTCTGATCCTCCATTTACACCTTTTTTACACAATGTTTTAAACATTTCTTTCTTTTCATCGGTTTTATCTATCCTTTTTCCTTTCTTGCTCCCTCCATCCATCTTATTTCTTATTTCTTTCCATGTCCCACCCCACGACTTTTTCATCCATACATGCATTCCTTTCTCAACTTCCTTGTTATCCCATCCATCACCTTCATTTTCTTCTGTCATCTCTCCATCCCATTCTCTCTTATTTCTTGCCCTCACTATTTCATCCTGACCCTGTTCTATCCATCCCTTCCTCTCCTTCCTTACATTCCTTTTATCACTTCTGTTTTCCTTACTTCATCCTTCTATTCTTATTCTATCCTTCCCTTATTTCTTACTTTATTCATCCATCACTTAATCACCTTCTTTGCATCCATCTATTCTGTTCTTCTTTCTCTCTTCTTCTTTCCACTCTGTAGCACATCACCTCTCCCCACAGGCTCTGAAATGGAGAGAATACAGGCGTAAGAACCCTCTGGGTGTAGAGAAGAGAGATGCATATTGTTCCTCTCCCTCTTCCTCATCTCTGTCTGCTTCTGCTGCTTTGACTGCCAGGAGACGCACAGTGAGACGCAACGTCTTCGATTTCCCTCCATCTAATCATGCGCTGAACTTCAGCAGACTCAACGGTGCTGAAACTTATCTCATGAGCATTAGGGGTCATCTAATGGGATTACCTAAAGGGGTCATCTCAGGACCTTTTTCACTTTCCTCAAAGAGACCATTAATAGCTCGTAAAGGAGGTATAAAATCTTTATAATGTAGGGACAGAAAAGCACACTGTTCTACTGTAGAAATAGAACCTCAGATAAAGCAAACTAATTGTGTGCAGAATGACCAGGGAGTGATGTTAACTCTTCATGTTTTGCTTGTGTGTGTGTGTGTGTGTGTGTGTGTGTGTGTGTGTGTACAGGTCAGTCATTAAGGTGTTACAGTGACCTGCTGCCAGATTATTTCTCTCAGACGGAGCGCCCCCCAGAGGAGTTCTGCCTCTCGCCTGATGCCTCCACTGAAGAGTCTATCTCCATCGACCTGCATCAGAAAAGAGGTGTGTGTGTGTGTGTGTGTGTGTGTGTGTGTGTGTGTGATACCTCACCTAGCTGTTTAATTTGTTCATCCATAAGTACATAGGTTTAATGGAGCTCTATTTAGACAGGATCAGTTTGAGTAAATATTCAATCACAGCCCATAGACATGCCCAGGAAAATATTTTCTTGAGAAATTTTGCTCAAATCACAATCAGATAAATAGAAAAATGATGGTTTTATTATGCTGTCCTGCATCCTTCTCACCAGGGAGCTGTAGCAGTTGTACATGGATGCACTTAATCTCTGTAACCTGCACAGAGATCTTATCACATGAGACTCAAAGAAATGCCTTTATACATGTCCATAAAACAATTCTGTCCAAACAACTCTGAACATGATTAAATTTCAATTGAATCTGAAATTGATTATAGTGTTAATGCATCAGTCTCTGTGTATTGCACACACTCTGATGGGCTTAAAACTTGTGCATATGTGCAGTGTAGTTCTACAATAAAGGTTTATTTCTCTTTGTCCCTCTCTCTGTCTTAGGTCTGGTGAAGGCCATAAACACAGCAGTGGATCTGATAGTGGCTCATTTCGGCACCAGTCGGGATGCAGGAGTAAAGGTTGTTGTTCTTTTTATTAGTAGAGTAGTAGTAGAACTAATAGTGAGAGTAAAGAGGTCTCTCTTAGTGTTTTGTCTCTTAAAGACTAAATAATGTAAGTGACACGAACGTTTTCAAACATCACACCATCAAGCTATGTATGATATGATTGGTCATATCTGAATTCACATCGACTAAGAGAGTCGTGAATCCGGTGTCGGTTCTGTGTCTCTTTATTATGCAACATCCTTGGATCTGGCTCATAAAGAGATAATAATCTATGGAAGAAGTTAAAGAAAATGAGATATTACATTGTAAAGAAACAGATAGTAACAACTGGCTTGATTGATTCCTCTGACCTGTACTGTGTCAGGTGTGGACAGATGTTTCTTCAGCTCCTACTGTAATTAGGTCTCACTTTCTCTTTTACACACAAAAATGAAAGAAAAGGTCGAACTGTGGTTAGCATAGTATGAAGCCATGCATGTAACATGCACTACAAACAATGGATGTTTACTATGGTTGACTATGGTATGTAAGCTCTATAGTACATAATGTAAACAAACAGGATTTTGGCATGTAGCACAAGTAAGACAAACAGAATTAACTGGGTTCAAAATCAGATCATTCATGTAAAACTCTGTGTTCAGGCAAAGTTGGGCAACAGCTCAGTGAGTCCCAACGTGGCTCACCTGATCCTGAAGTACCTGTGTCCTGCTGTGTGTGACGTGCTACAAGATGGCCTGCGAGCATACACACTCGACATCATCATTGGTCAGCGGCGTAATCAACCATGGAGCGTAGTGGAGGCCTCAACACAGCTCGGTGAGAAACACAGGGTTAATAAGAGACTTGATGTTGTTAATAGTGGATTTGTTATCATGAACACATGAGGCTTAGTGGTAAAGTTCACCTCTCTCTCAGGTCCCTCAACACGTGTATTACACAGCCTGTTCCTCAAAGTCAGTCAGTATTCAGAGCTGACCAGTCACAGCATGAGACTTAACGCCTTCATCATCGGACTCTTAAAGTAAGAAACCTGTCTTTTTCTTCACCTTTTATTAATCAAGGAGTGTCTTACATATCAATCATTACACAACAGTTTGATCCCAACATCTCGTGCCAGATTATATTGTAAGAGGAGAGAAAGCAGGGTTCAGTGTCCGTGGATTTGACTTAATAAATAATGTTTATAGAAAAGTTTAAGCTTACCTTTATTAATTTTTCAGCTTGCAGTCTCTGGAGTTCTGGTTTAATCATATATACACACATGAAGGTAGGACAAGATCTGTCTCTCCCTCACACACACACACACCCACACACAAACTCAAAGACACACACATGTGCACACACACACACGCGCTCACATACACGTTTTCTTTACTGTATAATATGAATTGTAAAATAATTGTAAAATATTCTGGTTTTTGTCAGACATCATAGCGGCCCACTACCACCCATGGGGTTTCCTTCCCCTTTCTCAAGGGGCATGTCAGCCAATGTTTGAGGAGTTGATGCTCCTACTTCAGCCTTTGTCACTCCTGCCTTTTGACCTCGACCTTCTGTTTGAACCTCATCAGCTGCAAAAAGGCCAAGAGCACATGAGGCACAAAGAACAGCTCTGTTCCACCCGACAGGGCCTCGACCAATCAGCTCGCTCCACATTCCAGCTCATGAGGGGCCCCACAGCTCCTTTACTGATAAAAGAGGAGGCAGGGTCTAACCAAAAAGGGATGGAGCTTCACAGAGGAAGGTTTATGTTAAGACGTGAGGGAACCTGGCCTCGGATGGATGGGGCGGAATCTAAAAAACAAGTGCGGAGGGTGCCGAGGAGTGACAGGGCAGGCAGTGAATCAGAGAGTGAAGGGATGGTTTTGCACTCAGCTAGGATGAATGGAGTGGGCAAGGAGGATGAAGAGAGGGAGAGGAGGAGGGAGCGAGAAAGAGAGAAAGACGGAGAAAAAGACAGGGTAAGGAGCAAGCAGGCAGGCTGGTGGTTCCAGCTCATGCAGAGTTCCCAGGTCTACATCGAGAACTCTGCTGAGGGATCCAAGTTCGTCAAGTGGGAGAGGCGCAAGAAAGGAAGTGGGGCTGATGGGCGGAGACAAATGATCCCACCCCCAAGAGTGGGCGTGGTTGAAGGAGCAGAGGCCCATCATGTGACAGATAAAAACCCAGAAACCACAGTGTGCAACGACACGTGTCGTAATGCCAGCACCGGAACCTTCCCTCAGTCAAAACCGTCCAAAGTGATTAAAGGGAAGTTATCTTGGATGGGAAGTCCACCAGAGTCTGTGCTGAGTGAGCTGAAGAGGACAAACGAGACACAGCCTGAGGGGGCAGAAGCTGAAATGCAAACAGCTCAAAATCTACGCTGGGGGCGACTGTTTGGAGCCGGTACCATCAGTAAAACAGAGAAAACAGAACCCAAATCATCCAAGAACTCGAAAAGCAGGTGAGAAGAAAGAGGAAGGAGTCGTTAATGTCTACAAGTGCGTCATAAAAATGTCATTAAATTAAACATAAATCCTTCTTGTTGATTTTCACCCTCAGGTTGCCGTCAGGTTGGCTGAGTCTGGACCGGGCTGTGTTGGACTTAGTGGTGCAATCTGTTGGGAAAAGGGCGGAGCCTCAGTCACTAAACACACACAGTGATGACACACAACACAGTCAGGCACAGCAGGACCAAACACAAGAGCTCCACATACAGACAACAGCTGCACGGTAATCCACATTTCTCTCTCTCTGTCTCACTCACTCACTCACTCACACACACACACACACACACACACACACACACACACACACACACTCACACACCTAAACAACAAATTTCATATGAAACAAAATACATAACCTCCCTCCCTTCTCTCTCTCTCTCTGTCAGTGAGGTGAGGGCATTGTGTCACCACATCGCCACGGAAGCAGGTCACCTGAGCTTCCATAAGGGCGACGTGCTGCAGGTCCTCAGCAGAGCGGACTCTGATTGGTTGCTGTGTGCCCTTGGCAACGTCCATGGCCTGGTGCCTATTATCTATGTTACTTTAAACGATGTGGAGGTTGAAGATCCTCGAGGGCCACAGTGAACACACACACACACAAAAGTACACACAGTCTGAGATGTGCACCTTCTTTCATTTGATTTTGTGCTTGAGGAGTAAATCTGATAAAGGGACAGTTTAAACAAACATAGCTAATGCTAATATTAATCTTAAACAAACATGGGTATCATCATATTTATTGCCTGCTGTAAGATAACATTTGCCATGCAAGAGAAACACAAACAGAAAAAAGCCAAATCAGTGTGTGTCATGCAACTTTTAAAAAAAAACCAAGAAGATCATGCTAGGCGCTAATGCTACCCTTCGTTATTAGCTATATTAGCATTGTCAAGACACATGCAGACTTGTTGCTGAAACTAGTAGCCCTCCCTCTCTCTTTCTCTCTCTCTCTCTCTCTCTCTGAGAGCTTTAATATGGTATTTCTGTGTGATTTTTTTAATGCACATTTAAGACATGATTAGAAAATTTTGCAACTCAACAAACTTGCAAAAAACTCAACTTTGACATCACAGCCTGGTCTCATGAACATGTCTAACAGCGACAGTGTTGCTCTCTATGCCTGTAGGACTGTATGTTTTTATAGAAACCTGTACCATTTTGTGTCAATTTATGGTCTGACATCATGTCCGTAACCCATCCAGAAGCAATGCAGCTGTCAGCTGTCATAAGTGGTTATAACTAGGGCCAGAGTGATATGATTATTAGGATGAAATGTGGCTGATATAATCTGTTTCTGAAAGTTAAACAAGCAGCCTGTTTGCTGACTGCTCAAAAAAAAAGTCCAGTTAGATTCCTTCATCTAAATCCTTAAAAACTAAAGCAAAGGTTCATAAAGCAAAGGATTTGCTAGAAACCAGAAGAAATGCTGTTTAATGTCTTTTTCAGTCCTCAGTTCATTCTGCTGATACACACGGATTAAGGAGACGCTGCTTTACGACAGCCTTAACGACTTCCTGCTCTGGTGCTAGTTAGAACAATCATACTTATTCAACCTAAAGCTTAGCGTGCAGTCATTTACAGTGTCATGTCACTGAGTGTGGGCGTGTAGTGACCAAATGATGGTGGCCCTGTTTGACGAACAGATCCTTCATGACGTCATCTTTTTTTCTTTTTTTTTTTTATAAATGTAAAAAAAAAGTTTTGTGTTGATCTGTCATGGTTCTTTAGGTAACCCTTAGCTCCAGCATTGATGTCTCTTGGAGTTACAGTAGCTTATTTACTGCATTATTACATTTAATGCTTCATTTTATACAACGATAGCAGCTAACTATCAAGCCACTAAGCTGTTTGTTTCCTTCAGCAACAGCCTCATAGGAATGCTAGCTTTAGCAAATAAACACATTGCTGTTTGTTTATTGTTTTTTAAAAAGAAAGTTTAACCTGGTTTCCTGTAATGTGGCATTGATGTGAGCAGTACAGTGAAGTGTGTGGGTGCTTTTAGAGATGTCAGGGTGGAGCAGGAAACACTGCACCACCTGTATTACTGAATACACATGAAGATAAACACAAACACTTTTTCCTTAACAATTAGTATCAACTTACTGCTGTTCTGAACAATCAGAAGCCTTTCAGCAGGACTGAGGGACAGACACTCGAGTTACACGACTTCATTCGCTCCACCAATAGACGGCTTCATCTGCTGGAGGAGGGAAAGGAGAAAGCTGGCACTAGCTTTAGTCTTGGCATTAACATTAGCTGCTTAACCAACACTATGGGTTTGTTTATTTTGAGTCATTATTTATGATGCATTTTAGCTAGACATGTGGCGATATTCAGCTGCAGGAGGTCACACACATTCAGGACCAGAGATGAATCGGTCGTAATAAGAGCCCCAGGGTCGATCCGAAGAGGGGTCTCACTCTGAGACAAAACAATCCTGTAATTCTTTTTACTGGACAACAAGAGCTGTGTTCACAAGAGCTGTGTTCACAAGAGATGTGTTCACAAGAGATGTGTTCACAAGAGCTGTGTTCACAAGAGCTGTGTAGAAAACACAGAGTACAGAATTGAACCAGATCTGTTGTTTTTAAATACTGAACAAAAGTTACATATCGGCACATGTCTACTCTTTTCCAGGGATTTATAAAGTCTCTGAACATTTTCCAAGAATGACAGACTTACTAATAGGCAAGTGAAAGAAAATCATAGTAATGGAGTTTATCACAGAAATGTATTTATTATTAACTTGTACTGTTGTTCTGCTGTAAAGCATCACTGTAACTTCACTAGATCTAAAAATGACGAAGGAACAGGGAACTCAGATGAAGGGACATTCTAACTGTGTTAAACAGGAAGTGGCAGTCGATTATCTACTGAGTATTTATGAAGTGGTTTAGGGAGAGTTTAGGGGAAAAGGCAGGTTTTGGTGTGTTATGCATGTGGCAGGAATCTGAGGTGTACAGTAGGATGGGGCCATAAAAATATCACATCACCGTTCTACGGTCCAGGATATGTATCACAGTGCAACAGAGAAACTGATCACTACTGAAAAAAAAGTAGAATAAAATGCCATTTTATTATTTTAAACCTTTGACATTAAATTAGCTTATGAATGAAATAACATTAGAATCTCCTCAGACTTTGTATCCTAATCACAGATTCGACTGATATTGTGAAAATGTAAAATCACAAAATGGCCACTGCTTTACAGCCTCTGTTCACTGTAGATTTTTTTTTAATTTTATTTAATTCTAAACTTGTCCTTTAAAAGGGATTTACTGCTGTAGCTTTGGGAAATGTGCCATTATTCTAACAGTCTGCCTTTTTATTTAGTGTTATATTGCACATTCATTTATTTATTTCTTCACTTGCCTGAAAGTGAACCTGAGTCATAAGAGAATAATTATATTGATTTGTTTTTACAGATTACAACATCATCTTTGGTTGACCATGTCACGTTATAAATTGAGGTTTTTTTTTTATCATTTTATATTATTTTCTAATACAGAAAATGCATTTTACTCATGTATTTATTCAGTCACGCCTGTAAATATGTGACATTTTGGGAAGAATATGCTAATGTTCTTTGAAATTGTTATTAACAAAAGTTACTTGATGTAATTAACATGTAATAACACGTATATTTCAATAGGCTGTACAGAATACCACTGTCATATGGGCCGTTAGAGGAAAGTTTAGTTTTGCTCTGCATTATGTTTGTCACTTTCAATCTTCTCTGTCACCTAAACACACTCAGAGAGAGAGAGAAAGAGAGAGAGAGAGGTTGAAATTAGACTAGTGCCTTTTTTTATCACAGTAAATGTATTTGTAGGGACAGACACAAGCCTTGTGATGGTACCAAAGCAGTAAAATATAAAATCACAGTAAATCAACCTTGAAAAATAAAAAAGTAAATTGAATACATTTTCTACGTTGTTTTGCTAAACTACTTAACGTGACCAGGCCCAGGTCTGAAGAGTTTTGAGTCACTAGACCATGAGTGTTTTTTATCTAAAGCAGCCTGGTCCTGCTATTAGTGTGCATTTACTGTTTGACACAAAAAACATACCAATGCTACAAAGATCCCAATGCTACAGTACATATGCCCATAGAAAACATAACAAAAAGACATAATGAGGATAAAACCTGACAATCCCGATGATGTCAGCTTGAGTCAACAGCATAACCATCATTAGGTTCTACTGTCTCTACTGTGATTTATCAATCTGATTCAAACCTGTCTAATGTTAGAGCTGAGGGCCGACCCTGAGCAGCCAGCTAAAGATCTAGAGCCCAAACACAAAGGAGTGTACCGTTACAATGGATTGGACAAATACTTAAAGATACATTTAGATAAAATTTAGGAAGTTTCTCTGTAGTTCAGCTCAGAAGATGGAGAAAATCCTGGTGAAAGAACAAGAATGTAAACACAAGTGTTTTTGTAGCTCATCAGATCTGGGTTTGCGAGTGAAGTTTATTTCTCTCTCTCTCTGTTTGGCTTGTTCTCTCTCTCAGCGCTGTTCCTCACATGGGGTTAACCTGCTAGCAAGCTGTACAATGAGGAAAACACATTTAACATTATTCACGTTGTTGATGACTGTAAAGTGAAATCCTCAAAAATAATAAAAAGCTGTTTTATTTGTTGATTGGTTAAACAACCAGTACCTTATAAAGGCCTGATGTAAGGAACGAGGCTCCCTCTTTCCCCTCATCCTCCTGTATGATGTGTATGACCTCAACCCCAACCCTGTATGAAGATCAATAACAAAGTGCTCATGTGACCCACCCTCATGTGGCTCCTGTATTTTCTCCGTTTGTTTTTTCCTTGTTTTCTCAGTTAGTTAGTTAACTCTGATCATAAATCAGCTCCAGTTCAGGAGAATGTCTCATCAACATGTTAGATTAAAATAATAAATTGTGTCATCAGCTCTGACAGTAGAGCAGCTGCCAATGACAGGTTTATATCAATGTGACTGTACTAAAATTATATTGTTTATACAATAATAATAATAATAAAAATAATAATAATGATGAAGATGATGATAATAAAAGTCTCTGGTGTCAATGCTACGTGACAGTCAGAGGTAAAGCTGTAACTTTCCCACATCTTCAGGAAAAGGAGTTAACACTTCTTGTAAATTCTATGGACACGACAAGCTGCTTTGTCTTATTAATCTAAAAATAAACATAACTGGGAACTGTTATAATGTAAGTTATAAAATGAACTCTTTGTAAATAAAATAACAAATGTAGGATTCAAATAAAAATTGTAAATGTTGCCGAATTGCTTTGGTATAAGAAAAACAGAAATCTTCTTGACGTGTGCTTAAAATCTTCAGGGTGGTCAGAGTAACACCTCTATGTAACAGACCACAACACATCACCTCATCATGGATTATTTTCCTGTAACATGCCACACGTGTTAAATTCCTTGTATTTAATGATGTATGTATGCATGTATGTAAAGATTTTCCATGAGACAGGTCACAATGAGTGGCATTACAACCTTCTGTATTAAACCAGTATTCTGTATTAAAGGACTGCTGTTATGAAACCCAAAACAAAGCAGATTTACTCACCGTGCTGAAGGGGAAATGTTCCCAAGCACACCGTGAATTAATGATGATGCGGCTTTGAAGTTTGGTGATAAATCTCCTAAAGAGTGACTGACATGTACCTGACTGACATGAGAAATGACTCATAGCACCTGTCTGCACTGCTGATTTAGTGGGCACAAAAAGTGTGTGTGTTTGTGTGTGTAAGTGTTTACGATGGTTTGAGGCTGGGCTCAGAGCCATCAACAACTAAAGATCATGATTTTTCTTAAACAAGACCTCTTTGTGTCTGAGATGTAGAAAGTGTCTGCAGAATAAATTCCTCTACACATCAATAAACACCCAGACAGGTTTGAGCTTGAACTTCAGTTACTGTTATAATAAGATTTATAATAATATTCATATAACAATAAAAAAAATTATGAGCACACTTTCATTAGCATACACATGAACATATGCGAACATATGAACACACTGAAGGATGTTGGAACTCTCACACACCTAACATAAAGAACAAAAGTTTATTGTCTTTGAGCACATGAGGAAATGTACAATGGACCATGTTAGTGAGACCATGACAGCATATTTTTAGAAAAACCTGAGTCTTGTCTGTCCATCACTCCTTCCTGGGACTCTCTCAAACAGAAGCCGCCCTCTCTTACTCTGGGGAAACACTGAGGAAATACGAAGGGAGAAAGTAATGGAATGTGAGATAGAGGTCAAGAAGTAGCTGTATATGAAAGTGTAGTAATTGTAAACTGTATATGAAATGTGTATCGTATGAATGTGTGTGTATAATTTGTCATTGTGTACCTGTGTGTACAGCACCCCCTACTGGTCGTTTCCTCTCTCTGTATCGCTCAGGCATGTAGTCGATGCCTCCCCACTGCTGATGGGACAGGTGAGGTGTGAGGGGATGAGATGGGGAAGGAGGGGAATTGTAGGTGACTGGTGAGCAGGAAATGGTGTGTGAGTGTGGGAAAGAGAGACTGGAGATCAGAGGTGATGCTTCCAGACTCCACTCCTCATTTGCTTCTCCTCCACAGAAATCTCCTGGTACTGTTCATAAACATGACTAATTGACACTGTTTCACTGAGGGAACATCTGTTTATAGCTGCTCTAAGATAAGTGAGAACAGAAACTTAGAAAAAGTAGAAAAAGTAGAAAGCACTATTTCAATACGTCAGGCCCTGTACAAGTAAGAGTGTGAGAGAGTGTGTGTGTGTTACCTGCATAGCTCTTAAAATGTTGCTGTTCATCAGACAAATTCTGACACAGACACTGTGACTCGGGCCCGACCCAGCCACTACCCCCAGTGTCAGGCTCCTGGTCGAACCCTGGGCTGTGTGATCCTATTGAAGAGTGTATGAGGAATGGGTCAGTGTTTGAGGGTGAGAGAGGCTCATCCTTATCCAGACCCGAGTGGTGGATATGTGTGACTTCACCCTCACACTGTCTGGAAGCAGCATTGAGGCTGTGTTCAGCTGTAATGTCACTGAAGAACTGCACACATGCACATAGTTATATAAAAAGAGTTGCTTTTATTTGAATATTCTTCTGGTACTGTAGATTTAGGAAACTGTTGAATGGTTAAAGTTGTTTACATTGTTGTTATTATAGTCACAGAGTACAGGAAGCATTGACGGTATGAAACAGGAATAATGTATTAACAGAAGGAGCCACTAAAAGTTCCATCTGAATATTTTTGTTGCCTGTTTTATAATGTGATGACATTGCACACTCTGTGTGTATGTGTGTACCTTAAAAACAGAAGGTGTGATCTCAGGAAACATCTCCTTTAGCTGAGTGTGAGAAGCTTCCAGCAAACACTGTAGAGACAGACCTCGACTCAGCAGCAGCTGAGCTACAACACAGTTCACACACGGGAAATACAGCAAACGTTGCTCCTCCTGACACACACACACGTATGATACACATAACTGTATATATAGGGATGTTATTTAGAGTATTTTATGCAAATAAATATATACAAATATATACAAACTTTTTTTTTTTTTTTTAAATGCAATTATGTCATTTATAAGACAATAAGCCATGTATTTAAATCATTTCAACAAGTACACACAAACAACCTCAGTAGGCAGAACACTGAACCATTCTCTGTCTAGCCAGCTACACACATCTCTCTGTGAGTTCAGCAGAGTGTGGAAGCAGACTTGTTGCACACAACGCGCTGTTTCTGCTGTATCATATGCCAGCAACACCTAAATACACACACACACACGCATGCACACACACAAGTAATGAACATGCATATACATGACTTTAGTGCTCCTGCAATATCAATGTGGCTAAACTCTAAAATTAGATTCAAACTCATTCTGTGCTTTTAACAGTCGATTCACTTATCATTCCGTTGAACACATGATTCACTCATCATTCAGATAAATAAAATGTAAGACAACACAGTCGCTAAGCAACCTTGCAGATGATGAAAGATACCTCATTGTTATTTTACTGGGAATATCCTAATCTAGTAAGATGTTATATAAACATATAAAATTATAGAAAAGTTCTGAATCCTCAGGTGTGTGATTTAGAACAGTTTTAGTGTTGTTGTAAACTAGTTAAAAAAATATCATGTGATTCACCTTAACATCCAGGCGGTCAGTTTTCTGTCCAAACAGCACTAAGGCTGAGTAAATTAACGACAGGTTACTGAACACTTCGCCACACACACTGCACAGAGATAAAATGTAAGTCACTCTTGATAAGGGCACCTGGTAAATGCTATAAATGTAAATGTAATGCAATATAACACAGAAAAAATATCTTTAACCATCATGAACATGAAAAGCAACCAATGTCAAGTTGTCAACTTTATTTGAAGTCTCCCAATTCATCTACATGTGTTTCAGAAAACTCTTACATATAGTGTCACACCAAAGTTCAGCTGTGAGTGTAAAGTGTATAACCCACATAGTGCTGTAGTGCCTGGAGCAGCACAGTATGACCCAGCAGTGGCTGAACTGCAGGGAGAGAGCAGAGAGTCTCAGAACAACACGCTCAGCTGCTCGCTCCTGCTCCAGCTCCCCCATTTCCTACACACACAACATCAAATCAACAAATCCCCGTTGCTTAACATTCTGCACCGAATCCTCACATTCTTAGCAAAACCTGTTTAGACCTAAAAAAACATTCAGTTGTGACATCTAGCACACCGAGCTAGTTTACTAGTTTTATTAAGTATTACGTCCACATGGGGGGGCACGGTGGCTTAGTGGTTAGCACGTTCGCCTCACACCTCCAGGGTCGGGGTTCGATTCCCGCCTCCACCTTGTGTGTGTGGAGTTTGCATGTTCTCCCCGTGCCTCGGGGGTTTCCTCCGGGTACTCCGGTTTCCTCCCCCGGTCCAAAGACATGCATGGTAGGTTGATTGGCATCTCTGGAAAATTGTCCCTAGTGTGTGATTGCATGAGTGAATGAGAGTGTGTGTGTGCCCTGTGATGGGTTGGCACTCTGTCCAGGGTGTATCCTGCCTTGATGCCCGATGACGCCTGAGATAGGCACAGGCTCCCCGTGACCCGAGGTAGCTCGGATAAGCGGTAGAAGATGAATGAATGAATGATTACGTCCACACTAATGTGTTTCTGTTTTTCTCTTCGTTTTGGCCTTCTGTCCACACTGAGATGGCATTTTTGTCAACGAAACCGGAGCTTCTTAAAAGTGGAGAAATTTTAAAGGGTTTCGGAACGACATGACGTAATTGTAGTCATGTGACCATTTCAGGCGAGATAGCTGGCGACACTGTACAGCATTTGTTTTATTTACTTTCCATTTTGACAGGTTTGTTAAAGATTAATGTCAGTTTGCAACACCAAGCTTAAATTACGTACATCAACACGTTTTACACATGTGCAGTACAGAGGCGTAAGGGTTTTCAGTGTGGATGATAAACTTTTTTAAAAAGATTGAAAATGGTAATGAGGACTCGTAGCATTTTTAGATAAAAACGTTTTCAAATGAATCTGGATTAGTGTAGACATAGCCTTAGTTTCTGAGCTACAACACTAGTAGCTTAGAGCCTTCATGTACATTAAAATCTGCCATAGATCCAGAAAGTCTAACTCATAATAAGTGACATCACCAATTGTGTCTCTGTAAGTCACCTGCAGCAGAATGGCCGTGTTCTCATCAACAGTGATGATGTCATACAGATTTTTTGGTCCCAGCTGCTGCAGAGACGGAGCGTGGATCCTCTCCAGGAGAGTCATGTTATACCTACAGGAGTATTTCACATATAATTACACACATCTGTACACACTCCCCTACCAAATCTGCCACCATTTCATCACAAATCAAAGAGAATTGGGCTCCATCTGTACAGTCTCATCTAATTTAAAATCAATAATGGCATTAGAAATCTACATTCTGTTAACTGCTGTATGTTTCAGTCCTATTGAATAGAGTAAACAACTGTGTGCAGCAGCTGGGGACTGACGTTGACTCGAGCAGCTGCAGCAGGTCACAGTGCTTCAGTAAACCCTCTGTGATAAACAGCACAAAAGGAACACGGTCCAGAGGAGAGCAGAACACTGCTGACGTGTCTGACCACACACACACACACACACACACACACACACACACACACACACACACAGTAAATCACTTTTACATTAACATATCTTATTGACTACACAGTGATGTACACAGTGTATTAAAGACCCAGAAGGGTAACACATTTAAAAGAATGTTCTGTATGATTAAATCAAAAGCTTCTTCTTGTCATTATTATAAAATGTGAGACACCTGTACACGGCGCAGCAGTAGTGAAGCAGGTGTAGTGGATCTTGTTCTTTATACAGAGGCTCCTGACAGCTGAGTCACCTAAACACTGAAACTCAAACACTGCACTGAATTTCCACCATGGAAACCCACACTGCAACTGCTGCACACACACTACAGCACACCTACTACACACAACAAGGAAATAACACACACACAGGCTTACATGTACAGGTACACAAAAATGCATCTACACAAATACATACACTCACAAAACACACCTGTCTGTAACAGTCTTAATGTCCACACTGCTGTCCTGTTCTGGTGTAAGTGCAGCTACCGAATTTCCTAGTTATCACACACACACACACACACACACACACACACACACACACACACACACACACACACAGTGTCCAGTGTTGCCACTTTTCCCTGTTGTTAAAAAGAACAGTGTCTGATGAACAATCTGACCTGGAATCTGACTAAGAGCCATCACTAACTCCTCTCTTACATTCTCTACTGCCACCACGATCAGAATCTAAACACGCATTCACACACAACAAAAATCACTCAGTGCTGTAATGTCCTCTACCCAGTGAGCATTTACTGTATATTTGGGACACTGCCCAAATGTCTCACTTTCTGAAAGGATGTTCTTTGCAGCCAAGTGCAGATCTGTTCCTGCAGGTGCTGCACTCTGAGCTGAGGCTGCACCCACTTCCTGCTTAGATACTGCAGCACCTGAAACTTCCTCAGCAGCTCTCTCAGACCAGCCATTGTACAGGTGGCATGTGCCTTCTCCAGATGGCCTCACACAAACATACACAATGTTAACTCTCACATCTCATAGATACCAGAAAACAGAATGAGAAAGGAGGGTTTAGAGTTCAGAGTGTGTGTTTACCTGTTGCAGTGTTGAGGTCACACCTGAGCAGCAGGTCCTTTAATGTGACTAATGTATGAAGCAGGTCTACGTCTTTATACACACATTCCCTGCCTAACTGGCACACAGTTGTACACATCTGACACACACTTAAGTGGCATTAAATCATGAACATTAATTAAGAGATTATTTAATGTACATAATGATATACTCTAAATTAGATCTCCTAAAGCTCTGCTATCGCACTGGTCAGTATATCACTAATCTGCCATGTCAGTTGTGTTGCTGTAGTGTGTGTTAATGTGTGTTTGGTGCCAATGTTGGTGTGTGTCTGACCCTGTCCTGTACTGAGCAGCTTCTCCTGCTGTTTGAGACAGACTCGAGTGTGTTCAGGAGTCAGGCTGCTGAAGTCTGTATTTCTCAGAGCGCCTGACTCGATTATCCTGCAAAGGACAGGGTGGGCCAGTGAATGCAGCTCCCTGTACGCAGCTCTCTCTGTGTCTATAGGAGAGGTCAGACAGTACAAATCAGGCATACAGAGATTAGCAATACTCAACATCCATCTCGTCATCATCATCATCATCATCATCATCATCATCATCATCACAGGAACAAGTGATTAAATAGACTTAAAATAGCACAAACATAGCAGAGTTGTACCTGTAGGTGGCACATGTACAGTTGTACAGAAGGGTCTTTTCAGAACAGGAGGGC
This sequence comes from Tachysurus vachellii, assembly GCF_030014155.1. Taxonomy (NCBI): domain Eukaryota; kingdom Metazoa; phylum Chordata; class Actinopteri; order Siluriformes; family Bagridae; genus Tachysurus; species Tachysurus vachellii. The sequence goes on along the minus strand of NC_083471.1, from coordinate 9,513,414 downwards.
TGGACTCAGTGTTCATCTTCATCTCTGGGACCTGCTCTAGTACCGTCCTATTTGAACCATCTGTGAACTTCAGTGTAGACTTTTGAGAAAGTTCTGTCCCTGAAACAATACGAGTGATGCAAACTATTCGAACATTCAGTACAACAGCTAAAAAAAATTACACCCTTACCTACATACATACTTGCAAGTCTACATTTCTGAATGGTTGCTGTACATCATCAATCATATAGATTTGCATATATTATAACAAACACCCAGAACTGATAACGTACCCCAACAGATATGGAGCTGGACTAGATAAAATCTAAAAACACAACCAGTCTGTTTACCTGTGCTGCACAGTGGTGTTGCTTCAGGTTTTTGTTCCACTGTAAACTTCAGGACACCTCTCAGCATCATAAAAGAAGTCACAGGGTCCAAGCACTCCTGAGGTCCCCAGACAGATGACATCTCTTTCTCTCCATTGCTGCTCCTTGGTGCTGAAGGTCCGGATGGCGTTGGGGTCATTCCTGAATTCTGGGGCACAGTGAACCGTTTGTCTGAAGCATTTGAAGTGTGTGACATTGTCCCTCTGTGACTGAGTGGGGTTGATAAAGAATTCAGCAAAACAAAGCTTTTGGCTGGATTCTCAGAAATATTACTAGGAGGACTTGTAGGATTACTAGGACCAGGCTGAGTGTGAGTGGCTGAATAACTGTAAGCCATCTTTGCCTGCTGCAATCCAGAGTGTTCCTTTTCAGCCATGTTCTCAGAAAACAAATATTTGTGACACAGGTTAGGTGAAAGCAGTTGCTCTGAATCCGTGGCTTTGTTTGAATATTCATGTGCATCTCCTGGGGTTGGTAAGGAACCTGCTCTGTTTAAGGGTTTGTCAGTTGAGAGATTATGATGATTTGTGTTGTTGTGGATCTCTAGTCGCTGTTCTATCTGAGCACTTGTAGAATATTCCCTTGGTGAACGGCAGAGATTCAGATCTCTGTCTATAGTGGTAGTCTCAGAAGAGAGCTTATTTGGATTACTCCTACTAACAATGGTGTTTGTTTTGGTGTTTTCTGTTGAATAATTTTGAGCAGTTGTGTATGCATACTGCAGTATAAAATTTTGTTTCTGAAATATTGCATTCTCAGAGAACGTATGTACGTAATTTGTACTACTTGGATTATTATCAGTTCTAATCAGCTCCTTTTGGTTGTCCTTTGTCAGCAGCTTGTGGGTGGCTGTATGTGATGATGACTTCAGCAGACTTGTGTTTGTATCTGTACCACTCACTGAATCACTGACAGAACCTGACCTCTGCGAGTTCTCCTGTTTCTTAGAGACACTCGGGTCATTTTTATTAGCATGAGCGGTTTTTACTGAATAATTATAGGGAGCTGACTTTGATCCAGACTTCAGCAGACTCGAGTGTTTAACTGTGTTGTCAGACGGATCACTAGATTTCCTGGTCAGTGGATGGCAAGCAACTGGACTAGACTTTGACAGAGCACAGTCTTTATCAGTGCTTAGTTTCTGAGAGTCATACTCCTGTAGAATAAATGTGGCAGTTTTGCTCCTGCATACCACAGAAGGAACTTCAGTCTCTGTAGCTCTGCTCTCCACAATAGCTGAAGCTGAATGCACTACATAACCAACAGAACCAGAGAAACATCAGAATCAGGTACTGTAGTCTCTACATGTACAGGAGTTTCTTTGTGTGTTGGTACATAGTAATAATAATAATAATAATAATAATAATAATAATAATAGAGAACATTATTAGTGAATCAGTTTCACAGTCAGTTATACTGAGCAGGTGACACTATGCTCACACTGCTGCTTATTCTTTTTCTCCCGTGGACACGACCTGTTCAGAAAATTAACTATCACATTAATCAGTGTGAAACCCTGTTATTTGATTCACACATTCTGAGCTTCAGCTTCACACTTGTGCAGGTCAGAACAGATTAATAATGCATCCTAACTGTACTAGATCTTTACACCGAGGCCCTAATCATATCTGCTACTCCTTTTCAAGCTTTATTTTATTTATAAATGTCCCAAAACACCTTTAATTGTAGGTCCTATAAGAAAGGATAAGATTAAGTCATGCTTATACAAGTTTTTGCTTTATTTTTGCTCAAACAGTAAATGGAGACTAATTGCATGTAGGCACTAAAATGAGTGTGAGTGAGGAAGTGAAGTAGTGTTGACACACACTCATCATAGGACTGATCCACAGGTCTGAGGAATCATTTGGTTCTGTTGTCAAACAAATAAATAATGATAACTTACCCACATTTTCAGAGTCACCCAGCAAGTCTACAAAACACAAAGAATGATGAATATGACACTGACTGCTCTGTTTGTTTATAAAATATGTTTAAGAAAATCCAGGTGTGTTAAAATGACATTTTTTCCCCAGAAAGATTTGCTAAGGATTACCTTTAATACAGTTATTGTTGTTTTGAAATCTCTCACTCAAGCACCAAAAAAGGTAAATACAAATAAACTGATTCACTGACCATCGATGTGAGAGAGAGTGAGAGGTGTGAACTGCTCTGTCATGTCCACCTCTGGCTGTGTGTTCGGTGTGTTCACAGCTGTGTGGGTCTCTACAGTCAGTGCCTGTTGGAGAACGGGATCAGGGGTCTTCAGTGGCAAGAGTAAAATGGAGGAAGACCTGTCTGTGTCATCACATTCTGGCTCAGTCTGCAGCGAGGAAAGCAGCTCAGAGATAGAGTGACATCTCACTGGAGGTTCAGGTCTCCCCGGTTCTGCAACGACATGAAAAGACCTTCATTTAATTATTATGAATTGTTTAGATTAAAAGAACTAACCTGCAGTAATGTAATGTGCATGATGCATTACCTGCTAGCAGAAGTCTAGATACACACTGAGGATGTTTCTCTGCCACCCACATGTCTTTCTCCAGGACCTCACGCTCATTGTCTGAGAGCAAACGCCTACAAAATTGTCAATAAATCACATTGTATGAAGCTTTACACAAACACGGGTTTTTAAAAGGTCCAAGAGAACGAAGGTGACAGCGGTGCATTACACTCTGTTGATGGGTGAAAGGGTCTCAGCTGAGATCCGAATGGTAGACAGACACAGATCAGCTCTGACCTTCGAGTCAGGAGGAGGAGGAGGAGAAGGCGGCGACAGAATCAGGTCCATCTCCAGTTCCACATAGGACCTGAAAGGAACTTAAAAATAAGGAAATTAAATTCAGAAAAATTACCAGTAAGATGATAAATTTGTATCAGGATTTCAAAAAGCTTATATACATGGAGACAATGTCCTTTCAGCAGAGGAGACAGTAAGGTCAATCACAGGAGTACTGAAAGTCTCCCACTCTGATGATGTTTCCATGCCTGCAGGAATATAAAGTTAAATTTTACCGATTTAAAACTATCACATTTTCACACAGAAAGAGCTAGTCATGTACCTGTAATCTGTAATATTTAACCTTTACGAGTCAATGGTACCACATGCGGGACCTCCTGAATTTTTTTGTGTAGTGGTGATGAGTTTAAATACTCTATATGTACGGTCATTCAGAAAAGAGAATGACATTATTCTAAACTGCAACAGGTCTATTTTTATTTGTATCACTTACAATAAAAACAAAATGTGATTTTGTAAATGACTAAAAACAAATCAGGATGTGCTTTCTGTTGCCTTCAGCTCTGTGATTTTTATCTGGACCACATCACAAAAATGAAACAAAACTCAACGTACTGTATCATTGTTGCACAGACACCAGAAACCAATGTCTATACAAATCCTGAAGTGTATATCTTTAAATGGCCACGAAATGTTGGACATAAATATTCTGTTTGTGTAACATGCATGGATTCGATGATAGGTCCTGGGGTTTAAGGTCCCAGTTTATGATGATTCCTGATAAGAGGCAGGTGTTGATGGAGCTTACCTCTCCTGAGGGTGTCTAATACAGATCTGTGCTCTTTATCTGGTTCTGGACTCAGGTTCAGAGTGTCCTGCAGTTTACTTAGATGACAAGGGAGGAGCTCTGGGCTCTGAGGCACATCAGTTTCAATAAAATCTGGCAGCTTCAGATCCTGAATAACAAACAAAAACACTAAAGTATAAGCCACAGTCAGCCAAAGGTACTTCACTATAATGCACTGTCTAACAAAATAGATCCCAAACATTATTTGTCTTTTTATTAATAATCAAATAATAACAATGACCACAACACTGCACCATCATGATGGAGTAATCAATATCATATTGCCTAAATTAACCAAATCAAATACCTACTCAATCAAGATTTAATTTCTCCAAATCTGCCACTTCAGTGCATCCAAATTTCACTCACTTCTGCATCCAGAATCATCTCTTTCCTGAACTCTTCAATATCCCACTGAGGAGTGGAGCAGCTAGCCACTGCATCATATGGCACAGCAGAGTACGGTGAGAACTCCCTGCAAACGTGTTAAACACAAAAATATACAGTGAATACGAGTTTATGTTACAATGCTTTCTGATTGGTCCATAAAGGGCTGCCGTTTAGAAATAATTTACATCAACAGTGTTCATTTGGAGAGATATTAAGAAATTAAAGGTCAACACTGATTTATGTGTGAGGGAAAAGCATTAAGTACTCTATGAGCATTGATCCAGTTTGATGGAGATCCGGTAGATCTGACACAGGATAAGGTTTTAACCTCTTCATTAAGGTGGTGAGAGAAGGGAGATGACTCTTCAGCCAATTCTCATTGATTAACACATCTTCAGGAAGAAACAGATCTGACAAACAGACATCATTCAACACTGCAGCATCAGACAACATACAGGAAGCAAGACTGGAAATTTCTTCATAAGGTGATAAACTTTCAGTACAACTTCAACAGAAAGCACACTGAAGAGCCCTGTAAGGTTGTCACTGTGACTGTGCTGACCTTGCTCACTGAAGTAGATGGAGTGTACATCAACCTCTGTAAAGGTCTCTGTCCATTCATCCTGACCAGCTGTTCTCTCTCCTCCGTTCAGCAGACAGAGAGCTTCCTGTGAACCCACGCTCGTCTGAGACGCAGGGTTAGAGCTCGGTACCATGTCGGCCACCAACTCGCCCGTGCACACAGTAAACCTACTCATACACTTAGTTACATTGATATCTTAAATCCAAAACTCTAAGACACTCCAAGAATAAAGTTGAGCGTACCTTTCCAAACACTCCACGGGACGCAACTCCGCCTTCAGATAATCTACCACAGAGCCTGTGTATTCCAGGTCATACAGAGTGCCAAACCTTCCTGTCAGAAATGAGAGCATCTTAATCAAGATTAAGCTCTCAGAACATTCATGATGCATAGCTTAGCTTCAGATGTAAGCAATGGTTTGGTTCAGAAACTGAACTGGCGAGACTTGCAGAGAACAGAACATAATACAGTACGGTGAGGTAGTTCTATAGATAAACGCATTCATAGACATAAATTACAACTATTAATGTATTTAAATTTCTGTGGTATATTTTTATTTTCTGCTACACTGCCTGTAATAGCTCAGATTCCTGCTGCAGTTTGAAGATTTCTGAAGTCAAGTCATCTGTATTAGTTAATTAAAAATAAAAGTCAGCGTGTAGTGAAAGGAAAAAGTGAGAAGTCATGATCTGCAGCAACATTCACATCAAATCTTCTGCCTTCAAAACATCATCGTTTTGCTTTCGACTGCTAATTTCCATGGTATGTTGAAGCGTAACCGTATAACCTTGCTAATAATTAACTATGTTTAAATAGTAAGCCATTATATAATTATCATTTAAGTTCATTAGAAGAAAAGGTAAAGTATTTCAAGTATTTGACTAAAGCATTTGACTCTAGAGTGACTAATAGAGACTCTAGATCTTGTAATATGGTGTGAAGTGATTTCCAGACCACACCACAGCCTCCTGTATGAATCCTGCAGCCTTCCTGAGTGTGTGTTTGTGTTATTATCCAGTTGGACAGGAAGCGGCAGCATCAGCGAACTCCTCATCATCTTGTGCCTCACTGAAAACTGTTGAGAGATTTACTAAAAAACATGAAGTGCTGCCTGATTGAAAAATATGTATATATGCACGTGTAATATTACCACATTTAACACAAATACATTACATAAGAAATAAACTAACAAATAGTGAATAAGCCAGTGGGTTTGTGGAGTAAACTTAGAGTATTCGTAACCTGTGTGTTTATTTCAAAATGTAATATTAAAAATATAAACAGTAGATTTTACCTCATAGTTGTAGTCAATAGCTCTGTATTTCACTACTAAGAACATGGTTCACACTGAACACCCTGTAAAACACAGTGAACTTTCATACTAATGTCCATACATGATAGGCAGAAAATCTGACAAAAGTTCATCTGAGGTAAATAAATTGGAAGCTGACCGTTTATCCTGGTTTGGTTAGCTTAGTTTAGTTAGTTTGATTAGCTTAGTTTAGTTAGATTGGATTAGTTAGCCTAGATTAGTTAGCTTAGTTTAGTTAGCTTGGTTTATTTAGCTTAGTATAGTTAGCTTTGTTTGGTTAGCTTAGTTTAGTTAACATAGTTTCGTTAGTTTGGTTTGGTTATCTTAGTTACCTAAAACAGCTTTAAATACCTATATTTAAATCATAAAATGTTATTTGGAAGTACACATTAAGCTATAAAACCATAGTTCAACGACAAACGTGACAAACCTTCTATTAAACCTTCCACATAAATAAATTAATCCATCAGTTACATCTGAGTCTCAGTGCTTTTAAGCCCTCAGGACGATCGCGCGGGAAGATATCAGGCACGCGCCAACATGGTTACGTCCCAATCCCAATTGTAGTGTACTACATAGTGTGGTAGTGTATCGGATTCGGACCGAGCCCTTTACAGGTAGCATTGAGCTGTGTTAATAATGAGCCTGTTATACCTGACCTCAGGAACACAGCTCTGTGGGATTCATATGGATTACTCAGAAAGTTGAAACGTTTTTTATGAAATCATTTTTATTGGAAGCAAAAATACAAGCAAAAATAATAAAGACATTCCAAACAAGATATTAAAATAAAAAGAAAAAGAACACAAAACAAATATTTTGATCAAAATCTGTGTGATTTCCAATACCTGTAGGGTACAAAGAGAGAGAGAGAGAGAAATAAAGATTATTAGAAATAAAGATAAAGAGAAAGTTTCACTTCTTCCTCAGCCGAATCATCTTCATCACCTGCATTATGATTGTGCTGAACGTCACTTCTGTGACTGTAATTAGCCTTTAATTATACTTAATACTTTAGTGAAACCTGTCTGTTCTATATCAATGACTTGTAATAAAGCAAAACAAAACACACTGCACTTAGAAAGGTTGTGCACAAAAACTTTTCTACAGTAAATTTACTTCCTGGGTGATCTGTAATAAATTAACATACGAGGTACTTATCATAAAAAGTGACGTTCGCAAGCTGATATGAATCTCTGAGAAATAAACTTTATCCACCTTGCAGTGTTGGTGAAATTAGATCTGTTAAATAAAGGTCTCCATACTCTTTACTTTCTGCTCATTCATACAGTATTTAGATAGTGGACAAGGGTGAAAAGAAAATGATAGACTCTGACCAGCAGCAGTAGTAAACAGTCACACTAAAGAAACCCAGGGCACAGATGGAGCCAAACGTCACCAAAGCAGAAATCCTGGTAGCATAGGAGGCGCCTAAATCAATACAGAGTCATGTGTATTATAGTATAGAATAACATAGTAAATTGTATTTAGGCTGTTATTTAAAAAATAGTCTCACCTCTTGCTCTGGCCCAGACAACACATGACTGCTTTTTCACCTAAAGACACCACAAAGTTATGTTTTGAGATATTATACTTCAAATATAGCACACAAATACAAACTTTACAAATTTTAAAGAACAATTTACGATATAATAATAATGAGTGATAACTGTAAAAGGGTACTGGATGGGTTACCAGCCCCCAGGTGCAGACGGTGCGTAGGATGATGTAGTAATCTCGGCCGTTCACCAGTGGTGCGTTATAGAAGGTTCCGTACTGCTCTCGGTTCCCCAGTGTGAAGTTCACCTCTATGCCGAGCTCACAGAGCTGCAGCTGAGCCGCAATGTACTCTCCACCACAGGATTGAGACGAGCCACATTTGAACACCAACACGCCTGCCACGGGTAACACGATCACCTGATACACACTGAGACACACACACACCGGTGTCTTCACTGATCACATTTTTGAGCAAAATGAAATTCTACACTATGCAGAAAGCAGCCGTTTTACATCTGTTTTTCTGCTAAATCTTATAGTAGACAGTTTTCTCTTCATCTTTTGAAGGAATATCAAATTAGTTAGGAGGCAAGCTAGAGAAAGTCCTAACTGCCCTGTTTACATGTATGTATAGTACAGTTGCAGAGTCTGTACACATAAGCTGAATTCTAAACACCAAAGGAAACCACAACCGTGTAATTCACCCTTATAAAACCAACCATAAGCCACTTTTTTATTTCTAAATGTCCTTTTTTTTCTGTATCTTTATCTCCTCACCAGATTGGGTCTAGTGTGCTGGTGGCTCTTCGTAATCGTAAAGTCGGTCTCTGAGAATCAACCTCACTGTACAAGACCTCAGGAGTGGGCGGAGCTACAAAGAAACAAAACAGGTTGTTCATGGACTTTGCCCAATCAAAAATATATTAATAGTATTCTGAAACAAAATATTGTTGTAAAATGTTGCTGAGGAAACAACCAATTTAAGGTTGTTAAAGTGTGTGTGTGTTATGAGAGTAGAGGATGCCGAGGATAATGTTAGGTGCAAACAGATGACTCGCTGTGGCGAGAAAAGCCAAAAGTAGAATAAGAAGAGTGTGTGTGTTTGTGTGTATGTGTGTACCAGGTATGCTAGTGTTGGCAGTAATAATAGCTGTGTCTCCAGTCTCCAGAGCAGTCACAGTGATGGTGTAGTTGGTGATGGGCTGCAGGTTCAAACACACAGCAGGATGTAACGCTGACGAACTGAACACTTTCCTTCGTCGATCACTGAAGAAGGAATCAAAATCTCTGACACCAATGAACACCACCTACACACACACATTCAGAGAGAGCTAAGAAACCATATAAACATAATTAGGATGTACCCAAAATTTAAACTCCCCAGTATTTGTGTGTGTGTGTGTGTGTGTGTGTGTGTGTGTGTGTGTGTTATTGCTGCACTCACTATGTATTGTTGTTTGTAGCCTTGCGATTCTGCAGCCGTCCTCCAGCGCAGACATTTCTCATTAAACACAGTCAAACTCTGAACACTGAACTTCATCTCTGATATGAAATAAAAACAGACAGACGTCGCCTTGGGTTGACTGATTGTCACAGCGGTCTAATGTATTTCAAATGTATTTTACAAGTACTAAAATAAATATTTGTTTTTAAATAGTTAATGACAGTTTACTGCCCAGATACCCAGTAAACCTCCTAGCATTACAGAATGTTATTATCTTAATAACCAATGAACAGAAGTGGAGGTTAATAAAGTTCTATAGAATTTATCATTATACCTCTGCAGCGCATTGTAGCCATCCGCCATTTTCCTGTCATGTCACATATTGATATGTCACTTCCTGAATGTCTGTAGTAGCCTTTAACACAGTGATGGACAGTGACAGTGCCATTTCCCCAGAGAACCTCTGCGTTCTGCAGCATCGGGATCGGACCACAGTAAACTGCAAGGAAGAAAAAACAGTGTGTGAACAATGCTGTCCTGTTACACTTAATAATGTGTGTGTGTGTGTGTGTGTGTATACCTTCACAGTGCAATTTAACATCACTCCACCGGTTGTCAGAGCCGCAGACAGACACACTTTCTGCAGTAACACTCCTATATCCAGTTTCACATTCATACCGAGCCACAGAGCCGAGAGCAGAGCTGCCGTTCCACACTAGCACTGTGTGAGGGAGAGGACGAGGCTCGCCACAGTTTACCTCTAAACACACACACACACACACACACACACACAAATATGAACAGACAAATCTAATTTCGGTTATTACAATCACTATAATAGGAATATAAACAGTTTGTTCTACCCTGACAAAGGAAGTGCATTAGGCTCCATGATCCTCTGCTTGTACATACACACACATCCTCGTGTTTGCTCTTATAAAAACCCTCCACACAGTGATAACGCACTTCTGCACCCACTTTACTGACTCCATTCCACACCATCACTGAGTGAGGGAATGATGGGGGAACACCACACTCTACCTCTGAAAACAAACACACAAAATTGTGCAGTTTATCTAATTATGCAGAAGTGTGCACATCAACACAAGTACAGTAAGGAACTGAGGAACTCTGTAAGAGAGGTGATTTTACCTTGACATGACAGAGTAGCTCCGCTCCATGAACCGTTCTGACTGCACACTGATTTATTTTCTCCCAGTGCAGCATAAAATCCTTCCATACAGTAATAAAGTACAGAGCTGTTAACACGAACACTGCCATCCCAAAGCCGGTCAGTGTGGGGCAGCACAGGGGGGTCAGAGCAGAGGATCTCTGTACACAGAGAGAAAGTGTGAAGTGTTTGAAAAAAGGCCACAATCAGGCCTTGTAGCTCATACAGTGTAGTGCGGAGAGATAGATAGATAGATAGATAGATAGATAGATAGATAGAGAGAGAGAGAGAGAGAGAGAGAACTGCCCAGAGTTAAAACAAAAATAGACATGTAGACATAGAGCCCAGTGTTTTAGAACTACTATGTTTTGAATGCGCTCTCACTGGCCTCCCCCAGCTGCCTCCTGTCCCAGTCTCTAGCCCTGATTTTACCAATTATATTAGGCACTGTTCCTCTCTATATCACAGACAATTGTTCTGGTTCACTGTCCTCTTATGTCTCAGACACTGTCCTTGTCCTTGTGTAAATCCTGAGTGCTGATCATGTCCCTGTCTTAGCCTCAGATATTGATTTCATTCCAGTTTTTGTCTCAGGCACTAAACTGGTGCCAATATGATTCTAGAGCATTGATCCAGTCCCAGTCCCAGTCTAAGGTACTGATGCGTCCCAAGTGTCAGTTTCAGATAATAATCCCGTCCCAGTCTTGGGCTGATCCTAGCATTAATTTTAGTCACCACTGCTGTCATTGTTGTGAGGCTTGTGCACTGGTCCTGTGCACTGGTACCGCATCAATATCAGACACTGCTCCTGTCCCAAGGTCTGATCAGTGGCCCAATCCCTGTTTCAGGCCTTATTCTGTGTATGATCTGTCTCTGTCCATTATCCAGTGGGCAGGTGGATGAGGGCACATTTAAAACAGGAGCCACACACAAGGAAAAGACACAGAACAGGAAGCACTGGGTTTCTGAGTTTTATAGCATCAGCAATATAGTTACTTAAATAACCGATGCTATGAATAACGGAGCCACAACACTGCACAATCAGACAGACGGGGTGTGTGCACCTTTGCATGTGATGTTAGTATGGGTCCAGCGCCCGTGAGAGTTACACTCCGACACACTTCCTGTTCCCACACTGTGATATCCTGCTTTACACGTGTACTGAGCTTTAGAGCCTATATTACTGCTGCCATTCCATAATACTACAGCATGGAGGAGAGGAGGTGGGGCACTGCAACGGATCTCTAACACACATACGCATACATAAACACAACCACACATATACACATGCAAACATAAACACACATACACACACATGCGTATATACACTTTATTCAGGTTGTTCAGTGTAAATATAAACAGTTAGTTCTACCCTGACAGAGGAAGTGCAGGAGGCTCCATGATCCTCTGCTTGTACAAACAAACACTTCCTCATGTCCACTGTTATAAAAACCCTCCACACAGTGATAACGCACTTCTGCACCCACTTTACTGACTCCGTTCCACAGCATCACTGAGTGAGGGAATGATGGGGGAAAACCACACTCTACCTCTGAAAACACACACACAGACACACTCACATACACATACAAAATGTTACAAATCTGTGAAGTTCAACTAATTATGCAGAAGTGTGCACATCAACACAAGCACAGTGAGGAACTGAGGAACACTGTAAGAGAGGTGATTTTACCTCGACATGACAGAGTAGCTCTGCTCCATGAACCGTTCTGAGTGCACACTGATTTATTTTCTCCCAATGAAGCATAAAATCCTTCCTTACAGTAATAAAGTACAGAGCTGTTGACACGCACACTGCCATCCCACAGCCGGTCAGTGTGGGGCAGCACAGGGGGGTCAGAGCAGAGGATCTCTGCAGACATAGGGGTGATCCGTTAAACAAAATTATACACACGATTTAGACTGATCAGGTCATGTGCAGCAGTGTGTAACAGTGATGATAAAAGTCTCATTAAGAAAATAATAATGATCTAACTGTGTAACATATAATACTGTAAATGACTCATTTATAGACAGAGACTAATTCTAAGTGAAATATGTAGACAGTCACTTTTTCTAACAAAACCCCATCTGGTTAACTGTATGATAGGAACTTTACCTCGACATGACAGAGTAGCTCTGCTCCATGAACCGTTCTGACTGCACACTGATTTATTTTCTCCCAGTGCAGCATAAAATCCTTCTTTACAGTAATAAAGTACAGAGCTGTTAACACGAACGCTGCCATCCCACAGCCGGTCAGTGTGGGGCAGCACAGGGGGGTCAGAGCAGAGGATCTCTGTACACAGAGAGAAAGTGTGAAGTGTTTGAAAAAGGCCACACTCAGGCCTTGTAGCTCATACAGTGTAGTGCATGGAAGTATTTTCTTCATTAATACTTTATTTACTTTTGTCCGTCAACTGTAACTGACATCACTTCTACATACAGATGCGTTCCCCCATATAGTCCCACCCGAGAAACCGACTGACAGGTTTACGTGCAGTGGCATGAGAAATGAAAATGCATTTCCATGTGAACTGTGGCATGTTTCATATGTGATACTGAGGAAGTGAAAGCAATAGGGATAGGACATGGAAAATGCAATTGGAATTGGCCTTTAGATTTGGAATTTTTCAGATATTGTACACTGAGGTAAAAGAAAATGCAGACAGAAATGCGTGAATATCCTTTCGATTGAAATCATGTCACAATTTTAGGTGCTCCCAAATACAGAAGACGAGGGCAATTCAATATGCAGTTAGTTTTGAAAATAGTCCAGAAAATACTTCCATAGTCTTGTGTAACACATTATGAAAAGGTAACTGATTAACCGAGACACAAAGTCACTAAGTGTATAACCGAGGTGCTCAATAGATTGTAAAGCACAGTGAAAGCAGCTATTCTACACCAGAGTGAAACAGAATGAAGATGTTAAGTCAATAAATACAGCAGAAACCTGGTAAACACTTAATTTGTAAGACTCTAAAGTCTACAAATATAATTTAAGACAGATTTCTAAAGTGATATCATTAAGATCTCTTGCTAGTAGTCTCAGACTGCACCAGAGATTTACAGCATGCTGGTGATTTTACCTCGACATGACAGAGTAGCTCTGCTCCATGAACCGTTCTGAGTGCACACTGATTTATTTTCTCCCAGTGAAGCATAAAATCCTTCCTTACAGTAATAAAGTACAGAGCTGTTAACACGCACACTGCCATCCCACAGCCGGTCAGTGTGGGGCAGCACAGGGGGGTCAGAGCAGAGGATCTCTGCAGACATAGGGGTGATCCGTTAAACAAAATTATACACACGATTTAGACTGATCAGGTCATGTGCAGCAGTGTGTAACAGTGATGATAAAAGTCTCATTAAGAAAATAATAATGATCTAACTGTGTAACAGATAGTACTGTAAATGACTCATTTATAGACAGTGACTAATTCTAAGTGAAATATGTAGACAGTCAATTTTTCTAAAAAAAAAAAAACATCTGACAAATTCTGCAGTGAAACAGAGACACTAACGAGGAGAAACACTGAACTGAATAACAGACACAATCTGTTAACCACTTACTGGTTTCCTGTATAACATCAACTTTACCTCGACATGACAGAGTAGCTCTGCTCCATGAACCGTTCTGAGTGCACACTGATTTATTTTCTCCCAGTGAAGAATAAAATCCTTCCTTACAGTAATAAAGTACAGAGCTGTTAACACGCACACTGCCATCCCACAGCCGGTCAGCGTGGGGCAGCACAGGGGGGTCAGAGCAGAGGATCTCTGCAGACATAGGGGTGATCCGTTAAACAAAATTATACACACGATTTAGACTGATCAGGTCATGTGCAGCAGTGTGTAACAGTGATGATAAAAGTCTCATTAAGAAAATAATAATGATCTAACTGTGTAACAGATAGTACTGTAAATGACTCATGTATAAACAGTGACTAATTCTAAGTGGGGGGGCACGGTGGCTTAGTGGTTAGCACGTTCGCCTCACACCTCCAGGGTCGGGGTTCGATTCCCGCCTCCGCCTTGTGTGTGTGGAGTTTGCATGTTCTCCCCGTGCCTCGGGGGTTTCCTCCGGGTACTCCGGTTTCCTCCCCCGTTCCAAAGACATGCATGGTAGGTTGATTGGCATCTCTGGAAAAATTGTCCCTAGTGTGTGATTGTGTGAGTGAATGAGAGTGTGTGTGTGTGCCCTGCGGTGGGTTGGCGCTCCGTCCGGGGTGTATCCTGCCTTGATGCCCGATGACGCCTGAGATAGGCACAGGCTCCCCGTGACCCGAGGTAGTTCGGATAAGCGGTAGAAGATGAATGAATGAATGAATAATTCTAAGTGAAATATGTAGACAGTCACTTTTTCTAACAAAACTCCCATCTGGTTAACTGTATGATAGGAACTTTACCTCGACATGACAGAGTAGCTCTGCTCCATGAACCGTTCTGACTGCACACTGATTTATTTTCTCCCAGTGCAGCATAAAATCCTTCTTTACAGTAATAAAGTACAGAGCTGTTAACACGCACACTGCCATCCCACAGCCGGTCAGTGTGGGGCAGCACAGGGGGGTCAGAGCAGAGGATCTCTGCAGACATAGGGGTGATCCGTTAAACAAAATTATACACACGATTTAGACTGATCAGGTCATGTGCAGCAGTGTGTAACAGTGATGATAAAAGTCTCATTAAGAAAATAATAATGATCTAACTGTGTAACAGATAGTACTGTAAATGACTCATTTATAGACAGAGACTAATTCTAAGTGAAATATGTAGACAGTCAATTTTTCTAAAAAAAAAAAACATCTGACAAATTCTGCAGTGAAACAGAGACACTAACGAGGAGAAACACTGAACTGAATAACAGACACAATCTGTTAACCACTTACTGGTTTCCTGTATAACATCAACTTTACCTCGACATGACAGAGTAGCTCTGCTCCATGAACCGTTCTGACTGCACACTGATTTATTTTCTCCCAGTGAAGAATAAAATCCTTCCTTACAGTAATAAAGTACAGAGCTGTTAACACGAACGCTGCCATCCCACAGCCGGTCAGCGTGGGGCAGCACAGGGGGGTCAGAGCAGAGGATCTCTGTACACAGAGAGAGAAAGAGAGAGAGAGAGAGAGAGAGAGAGAGAGAGAGAGCTGGCCAGACTTAAAAAGCAGACATGTAGACATGGAGCCCTTTGTTTCATAACTACTATGTTTTAAATGTGCTCTCACTGATTTCCCCTAGCGCCCCCGTCATAGTCTTTTGCCCTGATTTTGCCCCATTATTGTTGTTCCTCTCTCAATCACAGACAATTGTTCTGGTCCACTGTCCTCTTATGTCTCAGACACTGAGTGCAAAATCCTGAGTGCTGATCATGTCCCGGTCTTAGCGTCAGATATTGATGTCTTTCCTTTTTGTCTCAGGCACTAAACTGGTGCCAATGTGATTCTAGAGCATTGATCCAGCACCACTCCCAGTCTAAGGTACTGATGCTGCCCGAGTGTCTGTTTAAGATAATAATCCAGTCCCAGTCTTGGGCTGATCCCAGCATTAATTTTAGTCACCACTGCATTTGTCCAGCATCAATATCAGACACTGCTCCTGTCCCAAGGTCTGATCAGTGGCCCAGTCCCTGTTTCAGGCCTTATTCTGTGTATGATCTGTCTCTGTCCATTATCCAGAGGGCAGGTGGATAAGGGCACATTTAAAACAGGAGCCACACACAAGGAAAAGACAGAACAGGGAGCACTGGTTGTCTGAGATTTATAGCATCAGCAATATAGTTACTTAAATAACCGATGCTATGAATAACAGAGCAACAACATTGCACAATCAGACAGACGGGGTGTGTGCACCTTTGCATGTGATGTTAGTATGGGTCCAGCGCCCGTGAGAGTTACACTCCGACACACTTCCTGTTCCCACAGTGTGATATCCTGCTTTACACTTGTACTGAGCTTTAGAGCCTATATTACTGCTGCCATTCCATAATACTACAGCATGGAGGAGAGGAGGTGGTGCACGGCAACGGATCTCTAACACACATACGCGCACACACACTTTATTCAGGTTGTTCAGTATAAATTTGATCTAGTGTAAATATAAACAGTCAGTTCTACCCCGACAGAGGAAGTGCAGGAGGCTCCATGATCCTCTACTCGTACACACACCAACGTCTTCACGTCCACTGTTATAAAAACCCTCCAAACACTGATAACGCACTTCTGCACCCACTTTACTGACTCCGTGCCACAGCATCACTGAGTGAGGGAATGATGGGGGAACACCACACTCTACCTCTGAAAACACACACACACACAGACACAGACACTTGCACAATATCACAGAGACAACAATGAATCATAGCGAGTTCAGTTTAACTGGCCAATAACATACATCATCAGCATAACATCTGAATAGTGATTTAGCACTGCTGCTGAACAGGTAATGCTAATGATAGACATGTAGCATGTAAGTAATAAACACCTTTGTTATTCAAACTAACATTATATACTATAGACTCTAGAAGATTATATATATATACTATATACTATATAAATATTTATTAAGCCTAATAAGAAATGATCCGGTTGGTGATTAGCTAATGAAATGTAACCTTAGCTCCACATTTGGATCATTCAGCACTGAATGTGTGACAAACAAAATGTTACTGCAGAGGATAATAGATATAATAATAACAATGTTTGTTAGCTTTAGCAGGCAGTTTTATTGTTGTTATTGGGTTTTTTTTGTTTACCTTCACAGTGCATGCTAGGAAAGCTCCATTGTCCATCTGGGCCACATATGGAGGTGACATTTCCTCGTGTCCAGTTGAAACCATCTGCACAGGTGAACTGCACAATGCTGCCGTAAAGAGTGAGGAACGGAGAAACCTGAACTGTATGAGGCACAGAGGGAGGGGGACCGCAATCTACCACTACACACACATATACACATACACACACACATACACAACACAAACATGCACACACACACACACACACACAGATTTATCCCTCTTTTTTAATATTATAATGGTTCAGGACATTTTAGCGATACACAATATGTGTCATGACAATACTGTATCCAACTAGCACACAGCTAATGTACTTAGAACATCTCTGGATGTCATTTATCCATATGCTGATAAAATACTGTCACATGATCAGGGCTCCTGGTTGGTGGCTTGATAGGCTCATCACTAACAATCTCTTTCTGCTTCATAAACTCATTTGATTAAACTCACTCTGGCAGTAGGCAGTGTGTATGTGAGGCTGGAAGGGTTCCGATCCATGCTGAACTGTGTACCCGGTTCTGCAGGTACAGTAGAAGTCACCGTCTGTGTTCATACACATACCACCCTCACCACAAACACTGTCCGCTAAACACTCATCCACATCTAAGAGAAAACACACACACAAACACATACAGAGCTGTGTAAATGTATGCATAGCACAGCTCTGTCCCTGTGTTCAGCTCATTAAGAAAGTGTCCTGGGTGGGATTTTTCTCAGTTTTAAAGAGAGAAGGAGAAACACAGACCGACACTGATGCTGATAATCCAAATGTCACACTGATCTGGCAGTGGGAATGTGTTTGCGACTCACCATGGCAGGACGTGCCATCATTGGGGATGAACACATCCAGGCTGTTGGTGGGGCTGTACCCCGACACACACGTGCAGAAGTAGCTTCCGTACGTGTTGTGACACTTGCTGTGGTCTCCGCAGATCCGCCCCAGCTGACATTCATCTTTATCTGTGAGACAGGAACATTACATACTGTACAAGTAAAATAATTAAAAACAATTGGAAAATAAAAAAACCTATATGATCAAAGCTAAAATTTCCCATACAGCATCTTTATATTTCCAATGAAGCTATGACAGTGTTAAATTTACACAAAACATAACAAATTACACATATTAAAATAAAAATAATAAAATATTTAGTGATGAGGTTTATTTATTGAACGCCTAATCTTTAGCAGTAAAGGTCATAACAAAACTTTATAACCACTGACATGACGTTAAGAAATCTAAACAACAACGGATAAAACGTTGGAGGATGATATAAAGATGCTACTTGAATATTATATGTCATGAATATTCTAAAGACACTACAGGAAGAGGAGGAATGCCACCTTGGCAGTAGGTCCTGCCGTTTCCCACGAAGCCGTACATGCAGTTACACACTTTCCCTGAGCCGTCAGTCTTGTCGTCACAGGTGGCATCTTGGTGGCAGGATGCACAAACATCTACCCCAACTACAACATCTGCAGAGAGACAGGTGCAGAGAGTGAGGGAGTGAGCGAGAGAGAGAAAAAAACAGATTACAGGAAAAAAGACACACTTTCTCCTTGGAAAACACTGCCCTTAGAGCAAGCTCTACATTAATGGGGTGAAGTGTTTGTCCACTCTGTCAGACAGTAGATGGACAAACAGCAAATAGATTCACTGCATGCAGAAGTCTGTAGAAATGTTTTGAGAGTCCAAAGAAGATGACTAACAAAGGCATGCAGAGCTGAATGAAATTAAATAGCCCTTATCTTTACACACTCAACAGAAAGCTATTCAATTCTGGACTCATCTTTGATCGAGTTCTCCAAATACACTTCAAAATGAAGCCTAAAAAGCCAAGAACTAAAACAAATCCTAAAACGAGTCCCTTCTGTCAGCTGGCTTTAAACTCACCATCTCACAATCAGCCTTAAACCAGTTCAAGTACACAAAGAAGAATAAACACACATTTGTGTTACTGAAGCAAAAACACAAAGCAAACTAGATTGTTATCAGGCCATAAACAGAAAGTACAACCTGACAGAATATCTATACAGCATCAGAGACACAAAACACAGACAGAATCTTACAAAATACACAATAGTTTCTCCTTCACCGTGACACATTGTGTAAGATTAGAGAAAAATATTCTTTAAGCTCAGACCTAGTTTTTCAGCTGATGAGAAGGTGTCTTTGATGGAGTGGGAGAAGGGCAGCCACATCCCTTCTACAGCTCTACTCACCTGTTAGCTGCTCATGACACCAGTTAAAGCTCTCAGCACATTGCACTTGACACTTACACAATCAACACACATTCCATGTATCCAAGTGTATTTTATTCATCTTCTTTTATCTATGTAAATAATCACCCTCACTGAACACTCTTTGTTCTGTTGTCCTACACTGGCAGAGAGAGAGAGATAAACAGACAGACAGACAGGTACAAATCCATGTGAATCCAATCTCTGCATCTTTTCAACTGCTGCTCAAGCTCCATCACAGGAATGTGCTCACAGACACCTACGATTATCTCCTGACGCAGCGGATGACAGGAGAGACTTTGACTCCTGGACACATATCGCTTTCTGTTGTTCCGTTAAAGAGGACTAAAAGTCACTAAATGCATCGGTTTCAGTGCTGCAACATTTTTTTCCTCCTTGCCTTAAGATATTGGTAGCTTTATTGTACAGGACAATATGCCGTATACACAACATTTCATTTTGTTGATGGTTTTCCAGCAAAAAAATCTTCATATAGAAATAAAAATAAAATAAGTGGAATTATGTGACTACACACACATGCAGAAGGATCCTGACATGAACCTGCACAAATCTTGTCGAATAAAGGAGTCATGAACTTGATTAGGGTCTGTCTGTAGTGTAAAGGGTTTTGTGTGTGTGTGTGTGTGCACCTGTTATGATGATGATGACGATGATGGTAGCTGTAAACACGATGAGTGCTGTTCCCTTCATAGCCGCTCCTTTTCACTCACTTGCTCTTACTTATTCACTACTCGTTCTTTCATTCTCTTCTCCCTGTCTTCATCCTGAACTGAAGGACAGAAGGTTGGAGATATAGATGGGGGTTGGCAGTTAACTGCGAACTCTCTCTCTCTCTCGCTCACACACACACACACACACAGGCGCACTAAAGGAAATTTGTGGTTTTGTCACTGAGATATGTTGACATGTTCAGTTACACATCAGGGTGTGTGAAATTAACTTTCTGGCACACACCCACAGTGCGGAGTCATGCTCAGTGCCAGCTTGTATCTTTGTGTGTGTGAGTGTGGTAATTGCAGCTATTTTTAGGTGCCTGAAGATACCAAACTCTCACCACAGTGTAACGGCTGGCTGTTAGTGGTGGAGGAAATTTCAATCATTTCAGAATTGTGTTTGTGTGTGGTAATTACAGATATTTTTTGGTGCCCAATGATACCAAACTCTCATCACTGTGTAACGGCTGCCTGTTAGTGGTGGAGGAAATTTCAATCATTTCAGTATTGTGTGTTTGTGTGTTTGAGAACATGCGAGAGCCTAACTGTGTGTACATGTGTGAGTGTGTT
The DNA here is from genome assembly GCF_030014155.1 of Tachysurus vachellii. Lineage (NCBI taxonomy): Eukaryota > Metazoa > Chordata > Actinopteri > Siluriformes > Bagridae > Tachysurus > Tachysurus vachellii. The sequence goes on along the minus strand of NC_083471.1, from coordinate 9,492,718 downwards.
TGTGTTCCTACCTCTTGCAGTGTAGGAGACTCTCGCAATTCAGTAGACACACTCCCATCCGGCTATGCAACGGAGAACTAAGCACACAAAACAGAGCACACCCAGCTCCTCAATGCAGGTGGAGGGAGTGCGGTCTGCTCGGGGCGGAGAAGTTATCTCTTCATGTATTGGGAAGATAAGTAAACTTAGACCTATCATTACACACACACACACACACACACACACAAGCACGCACGCACACACACACACACACACACACACACAGCAACTACACACTGAACCATTCCTCAACACACACACACACACTTTCAGAAAACACTTCATGATGGTCAGGGTGGTGGCTGATATGGAGTTTATACTGGGGGTGAAGCAGGAAAACACTTTGGATGTGACACCAATCCAAAGCAGTCCATTGTTATTAGGCCATTTTTACCATCTCAAGCACCAGTGATCAAACCCCAAACCAGACCCAGTGCTGTCAGTCATCCTGCTTAGCTCTGACTCATGACTTAGTCTTCTCAGTTTACTTTGTGCACATGTTACTCACCCAGTGATGTGGTATCATCACCTTCAGCATGAAGTTTTACCTTGATATAATCACCTGCATACAATCCAATCCATGAGAGTGTTTCAAAGTGCGCACCACTGGTGAGTCTGTAATGAACGGATTCATGGTTAATAAAACTCAGACCGCAATGTGGCACCAAGAATGTTGTTGAATTGAACATGATTTGAGTCAGGTCTGATTTAGAGAAGCTGCAGGATGAATCATTGGCTCACTAAACTCTGGTTCCTCTCAAGGTTTCTTCCTCTTTCATCTAAGGGAGTTTTCCTTGCCACAGTCACATCATTCACTTCAGCCTTGTTCATCGGGGATAAATAAATATATTTAAATATGTCTAATATTATATTGAAATTTTGTATAATATTTGTATAAATTTCTTATGTTCTGTAAAGCTGTTTGAGACAATGTCCACTGTTAAGAGCGATATACAAATACATTTGAATTGAATAAATTGGGGAAGAGTCTGCTCTGCATTAAAGATCAGGAACTGGAACAACTGCTGGAGAACCAGTGAGAGGCACACACACACACACACACACACACGCACACGCACACGCACACGCAAACTCGCGCGCGCGCACACACACACAAACACGCACACACACATGCACGCACGCACACGCGCGCGCGCACACATACACAAACACAATGGGATTTAAACAAAATTATTTTATTATTATCTTATTATATATTTCCACTGCTATGCCCATATATTCACGATAAACACGATTCAGAGTCATCGAGAGAAATAACTAAAACATGATGCAATTATTATTTAAATATGCTGTATTATTAAATACATTTTCTATTTATGAAAACTTTAACTTTATTCAAGAAACTTGGCAGGTAGAGAGAAAAATAAAATACACATTAAATACACATGTAAAATACACATTATTAGTTTATTATCAGAAACTAAAGATTTCTGTTTCGATATTGAGTTTAAATTGTGAGGATGTAAAAACTAACACTAAATGAATGTAGGAGAGATTCTGCATGTTTTCGGGATATTTATTTTATATACAGTAGTTTTCCCGTGGACAACCTTCATTAAGCATCAAATCAGCTGTCAGGATAAATGATGGTGGTTTAAAAAAAAACAAGGAACCTTTCGAATCTACTGTTACTCAAAATGTTCGATCCAGAATCAGAATCGAATTAATGCGTCATCGAACGAATCAGAATCACATTCAACACAGTGTTTGTTGTTAAAACATCGTGGCACTGTACAGCGACAAGCAGCGAGAAAAAGTCTTCTAGCAACTTTTTGAAGAACTTTTCCCGTTGGCATAAAAATGGTAAGTTAAAAAAAAAAAGGTTTAAAAAACACAACAAACAAACAAACAAACTCGGCTCTTCGAAAACGTCTTTTTTTTGTTGTTGTTTTTTAAAATAAAAACTACACCGTTTTTGTTCATGCTTATGCTCTTGTAATTATTTTCACCCCTTTTAATATGTAGTTAATGTTCGTTAATAAAAGTTTAATGTCACTTAGCACTCGGTTCCTATTTAAAACTCGGTATAATGTTAAATTATATCGACTCTATCTTGAGCTACACTTCAGAATCACTTTTGCACATAGTGTGGGGAAGATAGTCAATTAAACTGTGCTCTCTTTTTTTTTGGCAGATGCAGCAGTATCCAATGGACACCTTTGTGGGATTTCAGAACAGACAGATTGGCTACATGATCGGTAAAGTTTCCCTCTTATTGCAACGCTTTCATTGATTTAACTGCATACCAGCCATTACGCCACAGGCTTAACCGCTACAACCGCTAGTGGCCAGCGGTTGTAACTGCAACTAAAATTTCTTTAAACTAAGGTGGCTGACAGAAAAACATTCATTCATCCTCATCTTCTACCGCTTATCCGAACTACCTCGGGTCACGGGGAGCCTGTGCCTATCTCAGGCGTCATCGGGCATCAAGGCAGGATACACCCTGGACGGAGTGCCAACCCATCGCAGGGCACACACACACACACACACTCTCATTCACTCACGCAATCACACACTAGGGACAATTTTCCAGAGATGCCAATCAACCTGACAGAAAAACAGAAAACTTAAATATGTCAGGAATTTCTTGTCATACCATCTATTCTAGGAGATCCTTACATGTAAGCAATATATGCTATATAATTAACCTCTATGAAATAATAATGTTGTTTTATTTTTTGAAATTTTAATTTATTTAAGGAGTAACTTTGTAAATAAACACGTAATTGGACATCATGCACCAGCTATAATTAAGTTCGCAAATTTGTAGTTTGTAAAATACTTTATTTCTAGCATATATTTGCTATATTATTATTATTATTATTATTATTATTATTATTATTGTTATTATTATTACATTTTTTGAAGGGTATTTCCTGCAAAAACAATATTTTATTCAGCATATATGTAATCTTCGAATGAAAGTTACAATCTTTACCATTATAGTTTGAAGAGGCATTAAGGATAGTGTTGGAACTTCCCTCAGAGTCCAGTGATGATGATTGCAGTGATAGTGATGATGAATGGCTTCCAGAAAATGAGGGTTTTTATTGAATGCTAGTAATATTGACAGTGTAGCTGAGGATCCTGAGAGAGCTGACTATGTTGATTATGTCTGCATTATGTATAGATTGGCCCTAAAGTCACTAAAGCAAAAAATGGCAACAGATTCAATGATGCTGCTTGCATACGTAAGACCAAATATATCTATATTTATTGTCTCGTTGTCTTTGCGCCCTGGGTGCTTTGCCAAATTTTATAGTATATCATTTGGATAAACTGAAATAAGAGCCACTTACAGTGCTACCGTATTGCTGAGTTTATCTGAAAGTGTGTAGCTGAAGTCTCGGTCAATAATTTTCTCCTTCTCGTATTGGAAATATGTTTTGAACCTGTATGCTACACAGATCCGTGGTGTTAGTTATTCCATAAACCTAAAAATGTTTTCAAAGATGAAAAAAGTATAAAGAACAAAATGAATAGTGTTAAATAGCAGTTTACCAGAGTGGACATGTACATAACTTCCTGAAAAATGCATGTTTAAAAAAAAAGCTAATTATTTCTTCTTTATTCAGGCCTTGAGAAGAATTAAAAACACATAGGAAAAAAATACTAAGTCAGGTTGTCATTCATACATGAAAGGGTTAATTATACTTTGGGTCTTTGTTTTTTTCAGATGGAGTGTTTTATCCAACCATCCATCCGCAGTATGAAGGTCATCATCTTCTGCAGCGAAAGAAGTCGAAACCGGTAATAAATTAAGTAAAGCTCTGCTCTAACAGAAGATATCTGGATAGTTTTATCATGCTCGTGTTCTGTGCTCTCATGTCAATCATGTAACCTAATTCCGTACAGCTTACAATCAGAGACCCTAACGACTGCAATCGAGACGTCATGGCCGAGATCTTCGGAGAAAGACTGCCGTCTTCACCGACACCACCATCCGTTTGGCCTCAATGCAGCAACGTTGTGGAAGCTCCGGTACCTCCAGACACCACGCCGCCAAATGAGGTTGAGCCGAGCACAGGCCCTGCTTCAGAGGTGAATATTAAGCTGGACAATTTTATAGTGTATTATGACTATTAAACACCACACAGGAGAAAAGAAACAAATTTCACTCAGCTGTTTTAGTGCTGTTGTGTGTAATATTACTTTATTTCAGTTTAGAAACATGATGTATCTTTGTGTGTTGTCTCTCAGACTTGTCAGCCAAGTCTAAGGCTCCTCAAGAGACAAGGCCTACTCCTCTTCTCCTTCCCTCCAGAGGAGGCTGTGCAGCAGAAAAGGTCAGAGACAGTAAACAGACGGAGGAGGAAAGAACAAAGCCAGACCGAGGTGCACAAGGCAGAACAGCATGTTTATTCCAGTGTTCAAAGCACAGCATTAAATAAAGTGTATATAGAGAATATACTGTATACACATTACTTTAGGAACAAAGTTATGCTGTCTTGCCCGTTGAACTTAATAACTGTCTGAATGACTTAACACTGAGAAATATTGAAGTCTCATTTAGTCCAGAAGTTTTAGTGCTGTAGTTTGTTTTATTACTTTATTGTAGTTTAGAAACATTATGTTGAACCTGTGTGTGTTCTCCCTCAGACTCGATCCCAGACACACCCCAGGGAAGTGGTCACTTTCTGCATTCCTCTGATGGAGGAAGAGAAAATGGAGGCGAAGAAAGCCAAAATACTTTTTGGTGATTTCTTGTCTGAACACCTGACACCTACACAGCATACAGGGGGTGACATTGTGGAGGCTCCTTCTCTCATAAAGACCACGCCGCCAAACGAGGTTGAGCCGAGCACAGGCCCTGCTTCAGAGGTGAATATTAAGCTGGACAATTTCACAGTGTATTATGACTATTAAACACCACACAGGAGAAAAGAAATAAATTTCACTCCAGCTGTTTTAGTGCTGTTGTGTGTAATATTACTTTATTTCAGTTTAGAAACATGATGAATCTTTGTGTGTTGTCTCTCAGACTTGTCAGCCAAGGCTAAAGCTCCTCAAGAGACAAGGCCTACTCCTCTTCTCCTTCCCTCCAGAGGAGGCTGTGCAGCAGAAAAAGTCAGAGAAAGTCAAAAGACGGAGGAGAAAAGAACAAAGCCAGACCGAGGTGCACAAGGCAGAACAGCATGTTTATTCCAGTGTTAGTTACTGAACTTGTCTTGGACTTGCATTGATCAAAGCACAGCATTAAATAAAGTGTACAATGCTGTTTTTACTGTATTTGCAGCGACTCTTATCAAGAATATATACACATTACTTTAGGAACAATGTTTTCTTCTGTGTTATGCCGTCTTGCCCGTTGAACTTAATAACTGTCTGAATGACTTAACACTGAGAAATATTGAAGTCTCATTTAGTCAAGAATTTTTAGTGCTGTAGTTTGTTTTATTACTTTATTGTAGTTTAGAAACATTATGTTGAACCTGTGTGTGTTCTCCCTCAGACTCGATCCCAGACACACCCCAGAGAAGTGGTCACTTTCTGCATTCCTCTGACGGAGGAAGAGAAAATGGAGGTGAAGAAAGCCAAAATAGTTTTTGGTGATTTCTTGTCTGAACACCTGACACCTACACAGCATACAGGGGGTGACATTGTGGAGGATCCTGCTCTCCTAAAGACCACACCGCCAAATGAGGTGGAGCCGAGCACAGGCCCTGCTTCAGACCTCTGCAAGAGACCCGTCCTGCCCCACTTTTCCTTCCCTCCAGAGGAGGTGGTGCAGCATAAATTCAACAGATGGGGGATAAAGGAGCAAAACCAGACTGGGGTGCACAAGGTATAACAGAGTGTTATTAACTGCAACACAGTGAACTTTTCTTGTCTTGTGTTGTTTAAGCTGTTCAAAGCTCAGTGTTAATCAAAGTGTACAATGCTGTTTTGACTTTATTTCTAGTTTTGTAACATTACTTTGAACCAGTGTGTTCTCCCTCAGACACAATTGCAGACACGCCTCAGAGAACCGTTCAGCATCTGTGTCCCTCTGACGGAGGAAGAGGAAAAGGGGGCGGAGAAAGCAGTTGGCGATCGCTTGCTTTGTGATGAAAAGAAAACAAAGCAGGAAAGCAGAGGTGAGGATCCTACAAACGTGGCTCCTGATGCTGAAGTGTTAAATTTATCGCTTTTTTAATTACTCATTTAGTCACTAAAAGGAAATAGACCATTTTTGATCATCAGTTTCTTTAAAACTGATCCTATTCATGAATCTAATGTGTTAACGTTTGTTGTTATATTCAGATGATCATGTGCACCCCTCAGCTCCTGTAAAACCTGTCTGGACACCTCAGCGTTCTTATCGTCAGCGGCCCAGGAAGCTTACGCTCGGAGACCTTTTTTCTTTCTCACTGGCTTGCACATCGACTAAAAGGACCATCATCAAGGCAAATACATCGCCAGAAAACACACCCCCAAAGGAGGCGGGGCTAAACACATCTCCTGCTTCAGAGGTGAGTAGTGACCTGGACAAGAGACCAGGCCTGCTCCTCCTCTCCATCCCACCAAGATGAGGTGCACATGGTGGAACCGTGTGTTATTAACTGAAACACAATTAACTTGTCATGTCTTGGGCTGCTTAAGGTGTTCTTTGTACATTGTTAATCAAAAGTGTACAGTTCTGTGTCGTCTTTATTTCGAGTGACATTTATCAAGAATATATAGGCATTACTTCAGGTCCAAGTCTTATGTGTTTTGCTGTCTTGCCTCTTTAACTTACTACCTGCCTGAATGACTTAACACTGGGAAATATTAAAGCTGAATTTAGTCCAGTAGTTTAAGTGCTATAGTTTGTACAATTACTTTATAGTAGTTTATATAAAGACTCGATCCCTGAGCCATTAAAGGACAAAGTAAATGCAACAAATTTCATTCCAGTAGATTCAGTGCTGTTATTTCTATTGTTACTTCACTGTCATTTAAATAAATTACAACAAACCTGTGTGTGTTTTCTGCCAGACTCTACCGAGGAAAAGGTCCAAAAAACGAATCCGTTTCTGCCACCTGCCAACCACTGAAGAGAAGCAGAAAGAAGAAAGGAACAAAGACGAACAAAGCCTCAATCAGCGATCTGCACGGTCGGAATAGTCACACAAACACGATTAGTTTCCGCTCCCTGCAGACGTATAGAATAAAATAAAGTTTTGTGACAGTAACTCGGTGCTGGCAGTGTGAAATACCTGCCTTTCACTCTGTCCACCTCAGACTTTTACTACTGTACATCTATGAATCATGCAAAAGGTTTCTGAGCACTCTGCCATGGGGTGTATTAGGGACGGCGGACAGGGCTCGGAGTACAACAAGGAAATGAGCAGACTCTACTGTATTTTATGAGGAAGCTCAGAACTTTTAATATATGCACCAAGATGCTGGAGATCTTCTGTCAGTCTGTGTAAGCGAGAGCCATTTACTGTGTTGAGGTCTGCTGGGGGCAGCATCAGTGCCAGGGATGCCAGCAGGATTAACGAGCTAATTCACAAGGCTGGATCGTTTGTTGGACACAAACTGGAGATGTTTGAGTCAGTGAGGAACAGGAGGTCACTAAACAAACTGTTCTCCATCATGGCCAATCCGTGTCAGCAGTGGACAACACAACGCCGAGTCATTGCAACTCATTCTCTAAAAGACTCATTACAGGAGGTCATTCTTATTATCAATAACATTGTAGAACAGCTCACCTGTGTGTGACAGGTGATAACACGATCATGTGACACTACTACAACCATAAACATCATCAGATCCTTCATATTTGTTATCTATTGACAGTTTACACTTGTGTACTGTGATGTAAAATACTGATGTAAATATGGTTATATTTACACCTGTTTCATATCTGCTCTACTACGTTTAATTTAGAATTATGTATGTGTGTGTGTCATAAACAATAATAATCAGTATTGGAAATAAAATTAAACGGTTGCTAATCCAATCCTCTGGCCTTTATTAATCCTCTCTTCATTACAGGGTTTTTATAGAAATGTCTTAAATCATGTGTGTAAATGTAGTGCAAGTATGTTTTCCAATTTATAGGGAGAGTATGTTAATGTCTAGTGATGAGAATACACCATGTTAGTTATAGTGGGATCAGTATACTGTCGGTGAAGATATGGGTCATAACTCAGCAGCCAGTTAAAGAAGACAGAAGATGAACATTCCCAGGACAGCAGGAGTAGGGTCTCAGAACAAAGGAGAAGGCCAGGAATCACAGCTTAGGAAGTCTAGAGCCTGGAAATCCTGTAGATGGAGCTTGTAGACCTCTGGTTCAACACCCATCTTCTCAAGAGCAATATACACCTCCTCATCTGGGGTTATTTCATCCATCCGTCCAGCCATCCATCTATCTATCTGTCTGTCTATAACATGCATTATAGCTCAAGATAACAAGCCCAGGAGCCTTCACTATTGTAATATAGGATACAAATACAGAACTATGACAAGGTTAAATGTAATAATAATTATAAAGATTAGATTACAAGTGTTAGTCCCGAGTCAACAGTATATACACCAAATGTAATCTTTTATACAATATAATAGAGGATTTTATGCAAAATCATCCATCATCCAAAATCATCCAAGAGTTTCTGGTGCTACATTTCTGTCTGTAGATTAGCTGCACTTCGTATTTCTGACCACCAGATGGCACTAACCTGCATTGAGTTTTGATGCATCTTTATACAGATATATTTATGTAACGCTCACTAAGTGTATGAAAACGTGTAAAAAACAAACAAACAAATAGCTCTTACTATGCCTGGGGTGGTGTATACAGTACCTTCAGTGTCGATGTTAGAATAAAGATTTATATGTACACTACATGCTCCTAACCATATAAGTGACTATATAGGTTCATATTTTGTGCATCACATTTTCCTGTACGAAAATTCCACCTAAAAAAATCAAGTGGAATGAAATGTATTTTATAGCTTTGGAAATCCCTTAAACCTTACATATCTTTCCCTGAATTGTCCATCAGAGTAATTATTAATTGAATAATGACGCTATAGTGGTGTATGTTGAGCGGCACGTGCGTGCCTATAAATGAGCAGCGCGTGCGCCGGGCCTCTGTTTACAGCCATGCGCGCGGTGCACGTGTTGTGGACGCTGTGGACGCTGAGCATCGCGGCCTGGACGCTGTCTGCACTTCTCCCAGGTCAGATTACAGCCACGTTCACTCCAAGACCATGTTAAACCCAGTGTAACAGATTCACACCGTTTGATTCGCCGTGTGTGAGGTTATCGGTTTAAAATAAACTGGATTAAAATAAACCGGATTAAAGCGTCAACATGTTTAACGCCACGTGCACAACCTGTCCAGTCAGGTGAAGGCATTATTGACTTAAGAGTCAAGGTTTCTGAACCATGCACACACAATCTGTCCTGAAAAAACTCCTAAGAGCTTTATTATCTCAGGAATCAGTATTTTTTAATACTTTAATAGCAAGAAACACAACTCAATTCAAGATTTCAAGGTTGCTTGTCTTTGTGCTGGTGGTGTTGTCTCTAATGGTCTTTTCCTCAATATCAAGTTTTTCAATTCAATTGCACTGCTAACAATAGTTAGACTGATTTTTTTTTTGTTTTTGTTTTTTTTGTAAAATAAAAAAATAAAATAAAAATATGCTGATGTAATCTACAGTTAGATGTAAACCTAATAGTGACCGCTTTAGTTTTACCCAGCATGCAACATTTACATTTATGGCATTTAGCAGACACCCTTATCCAGAGTGACTTACAACTGAGCAACTGAGGGTTAATGGCCTTGCTCAGGGGCCCAGCAATGGCAGCTTGGTAGACCTGGGGTTTGAACTCATGACCGTCCGATCAGTAGCTCAACACCTTAACCACTGAGCTACCACATCCCCATCCTCTGTAACACAGGGTGTGTCTGTCATTACGACTTATGTTCATCTCTCATCTACCGTTATCCTGTCTGATGTGTGTCTGATCTGATCTGCATTAAATTAAATGTATAACTGAATAAACAAGAACCAGAACATTGATACTAGTTGATTGTAATCATCTCTACTGTGTAATTTTGAAGACACTAAGGGCTGAACCAGAGAACTTTTTTTTTGGGTGCCTTATTCATCCCTTATACAAGTGCATTACATGGTGTAAAACTGCCAGCTGTGATGTATACTGTGTTCTGTATGTACAGTAGGGAGCTGTTAGCTATTCAGTTGTAGCTGTAACAAAACTCCACTGTATAGGGTCATTTGGAGATTAGTAACTTATTTGATATAACACTATGCACGTCAGAGTTTGAACTACATTAAGTGGTTACCTTGATTTAACCACCTGCATTCAAGCAATCCATTGATTTCTGGAGGAACTGTTGTTCACTGTTCACATTGTGGTGGTGTTTCTCTCTGTAGGGAGGAGTGTGAGTGCCCAGAAGCCTCGGCACTGTCCGATTAGCACCAGGCCGTGTAAAGACAACTCTGATTGTGTGCCTCACAGCCATGTGTGTGATGGAGATAAAGACTGTGCTGATGGCTCTGATGAAGAGGAGTGTTCCACAGAGTGCAGTGCTGGTGAGTCTGTAATGAACTGATTTATGCTTAATTAAACTCAGCCCACAAACTTTCTTGTGGCTTCAAGAAAGTTGTTGAATTGAACCTTGATTTCAGTCCGGTTTGGTTTGGAGAAGCTGCAGGATAAAACAATGTCTCGCTATGTGTTCTGTAACTGTTCATGTCGAAATGAGCACGTATGGAATCAGTAAAAGATTTAACATTTCACTTTGCACTGATCATTGCACTGATCCAGAATCTGTCATCACAAATGACGTTGCAGGTGAGTTAATGTCACTAAAGCAAGCACTGATTCACAAACATTTCACCGCACAGCAACAGATTCTCTCATGTATGCCAGTAAAATATCAGTCCAGATGACACTATGCTTGAGGTTTAAGGTCTCTGTCTCTGTGTCTGTCTCTCTCTCTGTCTCTGTGTCTGTCTCTCTCTGTCTCTCTCTGTCTCTCTCTCTGTCTCTCTCTGTCTCTCTCTCTGTCTCTCTCTCTGTCTCTCTCTCTGTCTCTCTCTCTGTCTCTCTCTCTCTCTGTCTCTCTCTCTGTGTCTCTCTCTCTCTCTCTCTCTCTCTCTCTCTCTGTGTCTCTCTCTCTCTCTCTCTCTCTCTGTGTCTCTCTCTCTCTCTCTCTCTGTCTCTCTCTCTCTCTCTCTCTCTCTCTCTCTCTCTCTCTGTGTCTCTCTCTCTCTCTCTCTCTCTCTCTCTCTCTCTCTGTCTCTCTCTCTCTCTCTCTCTCTGTCTCTCTCTCTCTCTCTGTCTCTCTCTCTCTCTCTCTCTCTCTCTCTCTCTCTCTCTGTGTCTCTCTCTCTCTCTCTCTGTGTCTCTCTCTCTCTCTCTCTCTCTCTGTGTCTCTCTCTCTCTGTGTCTCTCTCTCTCTGTCTCTCTCTCTCTCTCTGTCTCTGTCTCTCTCTGTCTCTGTCTCTCTCTGTCTCTGTCTCTCTCTGTCTCTGTGTCTGTCTGCAATCTCAGGGCAATTCCAGTGTGCTCATGGTAAGATGTGTATTGAGAAGAAGAAGTTGTGTGATGGTGTAGCACAGTGTCAAGACAGATCAGATGAGCTGGACTGCTTTAACCCGGTGGAGGGCTGCTTTCATCGTTGTGACAAAAAGCGCTGCCTTTCTGATTCGTTTATCTGTGATGGAGAAGCTGATTGTGGTGATGGCAGTGATGAAGTTGACTGTGGTAAAACAACCCTCATGGTTCCCATTTTACACCAATGCTGAATGGTTCTGGTTCATCCTTTTAACCTCATTTTCTCTGATTAGGTGAGGAGAGCTGCAGCAGTACAGAATTTCAGTGCCGCAGTGGTCAGTGTGTGTCCATCAGCATGCGCTGTGATGGTTCCTCAGACTGCAGAGATCATTCAGACGAGGATGGGTGCGTCTCACAAGTGGCATGTGCTGATGATCAGCAACGCTGCCAAAACAACCAGCAGTGTGTGCTGCAGGAGTGGCTCTGTGACGGAGAAAACGACTGCAGAGACGCATCAGATGAACAAGTAACCCTCATATTCACGCTTAGCTCATAGTTATTGTTACGTTCTCTAAGAGGACATTGCACCTTTGTCTAAAACTTACTTTCTGTTTGTGTGTAGAACTGTACAGTGTCTGTGGTGCAGTGTGGCGAGTTTCAGTGGCCGTGTACGTCTCAGACGCAGTGTGTTCCTCAGAGTTGGCACTGTGATGGCACCAAAGACTGCACAGATGAGAGTGATGAGGCTGTATGTGAGTCAGAACACAATCACACCAGAACACCAGGGTCAGTCCTGGACCCTGTTAGATCAGTCAAATCCAAATAGTCTGTGTGTGAATATAGCATTATATTTTTCAGTTAATCTCATTTCTCTTCAGCTAAATCTGTTTAATTCTTCTTCTGTGTGGTCAGATTACCAGTTTACAAGCTAACCAAAGTTTGCCAAAATGCTTTTCAGCTTCACCCAGTAAATCTTCTCTCAGAGCTAGGACAGGACAGTGAACCGCTTGCTTCTCGGAACATTAAGCCATGTTTATCTGTGTTTGACAGGTGAGCCTGTGTCTTGCCCTCCTGATCAGTTCCAGTGTGACAGTTCAGAGTGTTTGGACCCTTCAGTCCTCTGTAATGGTGTCCCTGAGTGTGCAGACAAATCTGATGAGGGTGGAGCCTGCAAGAGTGACACATGTTCTGACCAGTCGCAGTGTGCGCAGGACTGCTACAGCACACCCAGAGGAAAAGTAAGCCTCCTGCTCTGTTTACTCTAAATCATTAACAGTAGAAACAACTCAACCACTTACTTTACTTCCACTTATCACTTATCACACGGTCATTTACTAAGGTTGAGTGTGTTATTTACTGTCACTTTTATCTGAAGTGTGTGGGTGTTTTTGTGTGTAGCGTTGCTGGTGCAAGAAAGGCTATGAGCCGGTGGCCAATGGTGCGGAGTGTGTGGATGTTGATGAGTGTGTGAAGACCCCCGACGTGTGTGATCACTCCTGTGTGAACTCAGACGGCTCATATGAGTGCTCCTGTAATCAGGGTTACGTTCTAGAGCCTGACGGACACAGCTGTAAGATTACAGGTGAGAAATGATGCGTCCTGAATTATTTACACAATAAAATGGTCACGTGATTGCTGTGAACATGTATCACATGAATGACGTGGTACATGATAAGAAGCTGTAGTGTCCCTGTGCATTGTGGGGGATTGAAAACCAGATTAATGTGTAAATATCTCAGGAAAAACATTTGGTCTCATTTGAACTGCCCTCATTATCCCCCGCACAAAAGGAAAGGTAATTTATTAACTGTTTGAAATTCTGTTACCCTTGAATTGAAAGTGTCTTTTTATGATCACTTCTGAAGTGGATTTCTCTTCTTTTAGAATATTTAGTGTTTTTACGATAGACCGGACCAATAAGCTTCCATACATAAAAGACTATAAAATGTTTGTTCTTACTCGTATTCAAATTTCAGTAACTGTGGTGTCTTGTGCTTTCAGGTGAGGCATACTTGTTAGCCTCTATACAGTCTGACATCTTCCTCATCAGTCTCACAAGGACCACCCTGGAAGTTCTCTCTTCTGAAAAGCAACCTGTCCTCTCTCTGGATTATGACTGGAAGGAGCAGAAAGTGTACTGGATAAACATGGATGCTGAGGCTGTGATGTGGACAACGCTGGACCAGAAGAGCAGAGGAACGCTAATCCAAGGTGCAGTCCAAAGCATATAATCAGCATGTTGCCTGTTCATCACTGAAGGTATTGGAAAGTTGTGTGTCCTTGTAGGAGTCAAGACGGAGTGTGTAGCAGTGGACTGGGTGGGACGGAACCTGTACTGGACTGACAGAACAGAAGGAAAAATAAATGCTGTGGGGTTGGTTGGTTTTAAAGTAGAGCCTGTGGTCATTGTGGAGGATGATGTAGAAGAGCTGCGTTCATTAGCCTTGCTACCTCAAAAATGGTAAATTTTTAATATTAAAAATTAAAGAACATTTTGGCTTATGGTTCATGTAGAAAGCTTTCAGAATGTTAGAACAGGCAAGATTTTTTCCTGTCAGTAAAATGGTCACTGTATCCTTGTATCAGTGTGATGTTCTGGTCACAAACGGGTGATGAAGCCAAGATCGAGAGTGCAGGGATGGACGGCTCGAACAGACGAGTGTTGGTGCGTCATTCTCTGCACTCGCCCATGGGTTTAGCAGTAGATCTGCTTCAGGACCGGCTTTACTGGACCGATAAGAAAATGCACTGTCTCGGCTCAGCCACACTGGATGGAGATGATGTTAAGGTAAATTTCCACCACCTCCAAATGAGATTAGCTAGTTTGATTGGGGATGTTTGATATCTGCTTAGTGGGTAAATTTCACTCTTAGAATTAAGATTTTAGCATTTTGTTTCTTGAAGATTCTGCAGCTGAGGGAGATTCGCAGTCCGTTCTCCTTGGCAGTGTTTGAAGATTTTGTTTACTGGACTGATACACGCAGAAGAACCATCCAGAAAGCTCAGAAGGTGACCGGAAAGCAGCAACAGTTTCTGCTCAAACGGCTCAGCCAACCATTCGATCTCAAGGGAAGTACCATTTCAGTCATCTCGTGGGGAATAGCATCTTGGTTTGGATCTTGATTTGGTTGAATTAGTTGCTGTCTTGTTCCACAGATGTTCAGCTCTGATTTTAAGATGAGGGTTTGGTTCAATTTGCCTTACTTTGATGTTTGCTGTCTGTGCTCTGCAACACTAGCTAGGCTGGACAATTTACCATGGAAAGCAGGGTTTCCTGCAGAAAACTTGCTAGTTAAGGCGGTAGGGTTCGGCGGGTGGGCGGGGCTAGGGGCGGGGCGGCGCTTCTTTGTGAAATGGACCACAGACTGTACTACATTTAACAATTATTTATTTAACACTAAATATAAAATTGAAACAACATATAATAATAAATAAGAGTGCAAAACATTCGAAATTTTGCGGACACGCGTTTTATCAACTGGCTAGTTATCCTCCAGACAGTGACGGACCACGTCTTTCTCTCATTTCGTCTGTATGGCACATGCTCGCTTGCGGTGTGAAGCGCATCCGTGCTATTCTCTGAGATGCACTTGACGGCCTTTCGTGCAGCAGAATTTTTTTATTTTTTTTTTGGACGACCTAGTTAAGGCAGTAGGGTTTCCAAGCTTAGGCGGGCCGCCGAACTGCAAAGTGCTGCGGGAAACCCTGGAAAGCTAGCTAGTGGATTTAATTACGACATGATTCTGGAACATTAGAGAGCACCAGGCAGCTGGGGAACACGGGAAATTTCTTGTCAGAATGTACCTATAAAACCAGTGTAATCTGTCTAAACAGGTGATTCATGCCCTGCTGCAGCCGATTGTCGAGAACCCGTGTGTGTTAAAGCGATGCTCACATCTGTGTGTTTTGGCACCTGGACTGGGTGCAGTATGTAAATGTCCTTCTCAAATCCTACTGAATGATGATGGACAGACGTGTTCCAAACCAGATGAAACCTTCCTTTTGCTCATATCCAATACCTCAATTTCACAGGTGCCTGCACACAGTCTTGTTTTCATTTCATTTGTATTGTCTGAATTTGCTCATGAATCCTGTTGTATCTGGGTATTTCAGGTCCATGTGCCCAGCAGGATTTCAGTGGTTGGCCTTCAGGACTGGCCACAGCATCAGAGATTTGAGCTCCCTGATGCAAGGGCTGCTTCAGCAGTGGACCTAGTCCTGAGGGAGCAGATGCTTTACATTTGGGATGCAGCTGCTGGTTCTTTGGGCTTGTTTAAACTGAAGCATGCTGTAACCTGGCATGGGATACTGTTTAAGCTGAGAAAGGGCTCGATAACAGCCATGGCTGTCGATTACATCACACTTAATGTGTTCTGGAGCTCCAAAGATCAGCCAGGACTGTATGTGACCTCAGCAGATGGAGCACACACTGCCTTGATCATTGACAAAGGCATGGTGCGCTCTGTTGCTCTGCACCCTCCAACAGGACGGCTGTGTTTCAGTAATTCTGAGCTGCAAGGAACAAGAACTAGTCTGGAGTGTGCCTACATGGATGGAGGGAACCGCACTGTGGTTTGGGATGGAGCCATTAATCCAGTCTCACTGAGCCTGTCGCATGATGGGACCAAGCTTTACTGGGTTGACACTAGTGAGTGTTCTATACTCTGGAGTTGTACAGTTGTGTATTACTAAGCATTTTAAAGCAGTGCACCACCATAGATTCAAGTGCTGTACTGCTTTTACATACAACATGTGTATGTTAAGAGTTTTTGTTAAAAACCTGGTTCACTTTGGGCAGGGTTAAATAGCTTCCACCACCAGTCCACTGAGCTAGAAGACCGTTTAGGTTATGTAGATTTCAAAGTCTATGGGATCATGTTTTCAATGTAATGAATGAAATTGAAGGTGTGCTGTTGTAGGGAAATAATGCAGAATGATATGGTGCTCATCATGAGTTACTGTTCCCATTCCCACATGGATGCTTTTCCTATAGAATGTATTTAATCCACTTTTATAATGATGTATCCTGCTGTCTAGCCTCTCATTTTCCTGTCTGTTGAAGTTAAGACAAAAAGAGCTTGCTTTTTCCCACCAGTCTTTCAATGCCTTTGGTTCTTGTTTCATGCTGTACAAGAGCGCACGTCACACATTGTGTAAGATAATCTTATGGGTTTGTGCTGCAGGTCTGGGTCTCATCAACTCTGTTAGAACTGATGGATCTGAACATAAAGAATTGAGAAGTGAGGAGCCTGTGGTGGCATTCACTTTAGCCAACAGTGTTCTTATCTGGCTCACAAAGACCGGTACACAAGTCATTCTTTCCCATTCTGCAGATTTATAAATGTATTTGATGATCAGTCTGATGCGGCTGCGTCTTTCCAGATTCCATAAAGTGCTGGTTCAGTGAGGATCATCAGACAGCAAGGATGTGGTTTAAGGTGAAAGCAGAAGTGCTGGATGTCAAGGCTTTCAGCAAAGCCAGTCAAGACGGTGACCAGAGTTCTTTATTTATCTACACCCGTTTTTATAGCTTTAAATATGGACCTTTCAGCAGCATTGAGAAAATGTTTATTATAACGCTCCTTGAAGTACTACTGTTATGTCATATCAAATGGATATCCTGTTGATCCAAAACTGCTGAATGTGCTTCTCCTGTTGGTGTCCCATCATCTGCTGTGTTTCAGACACAAATTTTTGCTCCAGTGGAAATGGTGGCTGCAGTCAGTTGTGCTTGCCGTTTCCTGGTGGAAGGACCTGTCGCTGTGGGCGGGGTTTCATTACTAATATGGAGATGAGCTGCGTCGCTGACCCAAGATGCCCGTCAGGCACCAAGCCGTGTCTCCGTGGAGACCAGTGTGTACCACTGGAGCAGTTCTGCGATGGCAATCCAGATTGTGCTGATGACTCGGATGAGATATGTGAGGAAATCTTGTCTTTTTGAACTCCAGTGTGTCCTGGTTCAGTCCACTGGCTCACTGTTTTTCACAACTTTCTCTTTTTCGACTTTCTCTAAAAATATTCTGAAATGTTATATAAACATTGTTTTAGATTCAGTTTGATAAGATCTAACCTGCAGGGAAAATCAGTCTAACAGAACACCTGGATTCAGATTTCGAACAGCAGGATTCAGTGAATGACAACTCCTGATGTCACTTCCTTTTCTTGTTTTTTTTTTCTAGACTTTTAAATCAATATTACAATCCAATAATGGAATTAATAAATAGCTTTCTTTTTTTGTCCATCACAAAATGTACCTCAGCTGTGTTCTTTTTTTTCTTCATTTTGATGACTAGATGACTTATGGTTTTTTTAATTTTTTATTTTTAAGGTGTTCAAGCTAAATCTGCTGAGGGTGTAAAACCAAAAGTACATCCCAACTCAACATCTACAATTCCACCAGGTCCAAGATCTTCTGATGCCCCTAATTTAGTGAAGAACATGGACTCCAGCATTGTGTCTCCGAAATCCTCTCCTCCATTTGTTCCTGATGCAGTGGACAGGGACAGGCCTGACTCGAACGACATGAAGGTGGAAAGCGTGGACTCTGAGTCATGTGGGACTAGGATGTGTAGCGGAAATGGCGAATGTGTGCTGCTGGGTGCACAGATGACCTGCGAGTGTACGTTGGGTTATGGAGGAGAGAGCTGCGAGCTTGAGGTTGGAGGGATTATGCAGGGGCCAGTTATTTATGCCACTGTGGGACTGGCTGTTGGCATCATCGTCCTCGGCATGATTGTTGGGATCATACAGAAAAAAAAGGCTGCAAATCGGAGGTAGTTGATGCTGAGAAGTCATTTACATATTAGTTAATACATGTTCTGAGAGCATTGCAGGTATAATTGGTAATCTGTATTTTTGTTATAAAGGCACTGTCTGCTCTACTTGTAGTAACAATAAGACAGGTTAAAAAAATTTCATGTGACTTCATGGAGCTCTTATTGATAAATCAACTTGTTAAATCAAGAAAGTTACAGTTTTCAGTTTTTACAGGGTGTAATATAGTTTTACAGGAAAAGTTAGTTAAATGTTACAATGTGAAAGCTTCTCTTGCATCTTTATTTAAGATTTTTATATAATTTATATAAAACTCATTCAGAACCTAAGCTCTAAAAAGTAGATTGCTGTGATCAACACGAGTCAACGCGAGTGTACCATATGAGTCATAAAGGGGTTGGTATGGTATGCAAAAGTAAAGCTCTTAGTCTTTAATATGGCAAGCATTAACAAATGTGTGTTTGCAGGCAAGCAAGACCGATTGTGAGGGAAACGAGTCTGAGGGATCTGTCGAACAGAGCAGAGACCACACCCACACACCAGAACAGCAGATCAACAGACCCTGAGAACCCAGAGGTCCATTAAAGATAAAGACAAGTTGATTTACTCGTACTTCCTTGCTGATGATTTTAGTCAAACTCTGATTTCCTCTCAGTCAAAGGTTGAAAGGAAATCCTCAGGGTTGGGTCATGTTAAGCTTCCTTTGCAGTGTCTTGGAATGAAATAAAGTTGCTGCTGTTAAGAATGGCTTTGAATTTTTTTTCTTTGAGATGAAATGTAAATTTAGACAGATTTGCTCATGCATTTGACACCATTTGTACAAAAAAAGGTAAGATGCGCTTGATATTTGTTGCATCAGTGAGGACTTTCCTATTTTTAGGTAATACGACTAGCAAACTAATACAGCTATAGAACTTATCTGCTCATGTGTAAGAAGGGTGGCAGGTTTTCGACAATGACTTCTTTCTAAGATAGAATGCCTTTTAAGCGCTTTTGGAATTATATTGTGAATTTATTAATTAATTAAAAAAATCCAAGAGGTGCTTTTAATAGTAATCCAGTACATTATGGTTGTTCTAACAAGTGGCTGCTTTGGTGTTGTAGAGAATTGTGTGTGTGTAGTATTGTACATTCAGAGAAAATCTGACCTGTAGGATGTGCCTCAAATCAAACTTGTAATAAAAGAGCTACAGTAGTAATTAACTAGCTCTTTGGTGGTAGCTTAATATACATTAACAACAAAAAGCTAGCTTTTGTAGCTTGCTCATAAACTATAATAAATACAAACTTTCAAATATATTACAAAGGGAAGGGACAGTAAAGTGTGAAGGCCCTGAACACTGGGGAACATTTTGTGCTGTAGTCCTCAGTAGAGTTTGCTTGTTAGCAAACAGGCTAACAATAGAATGTAAAAGCAATATTGTTCAGAGGTTTTGTATTTGTTTCACTATTATTTCTCTAGTAATCTCGTTATTCCCCTTAATCAGAAGAGAAAGGAAAATGGCAGATATTAAGAAGTCTTCTCTAACAATTTTGCTTCACCCTGCGTGAGGAACAGGAACAAAACCAGCAGAGCTCTAGATCAGATGGTTCACATTCTGAAGGTTTCAATCACTATATAACTCTTAAACTTAACAGTGAATAAACTTTAAAAAAAGCAAACATTAACACATTCTTTAAGTTTATCAATACATTTTTGTATTCACAAGCTACATCAGATCTATAAGCTAAATAAAATATTAAAGATAGGAAACATTGTGATGGTTCTTCACTGGGTTCCTCACCATGTCTGGATCTTTACAAGATCAGTCCAAAGATCTTGTAAAAAGCAATTGGTTGTTTGAAATAAAAAGTTTTATAATTAAACACACGGGTCTAAATGCACATGAAGTCTGCTACTGAGCCATCATGTTTATTTGTTGCTTCCCAAAGGTGAAGTTTTTCATTGAACTTGCTGGAAATTAGTTTAGCAATATTATAATCACAGTTAGCAGGTTTCTGAGTTTTTGTTTATTAGCTGCAATAAAGAGAAGTCTGGATCCCAACAACCTCAAGATTGAATTCCACACGAATTATATCCCGCATGTACTGTATTATTATTATTAATCCCTGCATGGAATTCTCAGGATGACAAATGTTTTGCTACAGATGTTTTCACAAAGTAGCACAGGACAATATTTCAGTTTAACCTCAGTTAATTATGTAGCTGTTTGAAAGAAAGAACTGAACAGGAGATAAGGAGTTGAGATGAGCGGTGAGGTTTGGGAGATTGATGTATTTTAGGCTCAGTTTGTTGTTGTGCAGGTGATGATTCAGTCTTGTGAGGTGTTATAGGAGCCACAGCCATTGCACTTCATCCCCAACACATGGTAATCTACAGTACACCGGTGCTGACAATCATTACACAGGATCTACACACAGACAGAGGGAATGAAGATAATTAAAGGTCAGTAAAGTGAGCAGATGATCTGTTCTGATATAAACATGTATGTCTATCTTTCACTGTGAGAAGGCCCTTAAAAGACAGAATTATTCTTTTTGAAGCCACATGTGTAAAAAGAAAAAATTTTATGGGCTCAAAAGCTTGAGGGCAGTGAATCCGATACGAGACTGGATCACATCACAGTGAGGACATGCTGCATCTTTTTCTTGTTTAATCAATCGACTTGTTTAAAATGCTTTTTAAATATTTAAAGCATTTTCAGGTTTCAGTAATATTGGAGCAGCAACAGGCCAAAATTTGTTTACATTTACAGCATTTAGCAGACACTCTTTTCCAGAGTGACTTATTTATTTAATTTCAGTTTATACACCTGAGCAATTGGGTTAAGGGCCTTGCTCAGGGGCCCTGCAGTGGCAACTTGGTGGACCTGGGATCCGAACCAATGACCTTCCGATCAGTAGTCAAACACCTTAACCACTGAGCTACCACATCCTCACACATTGTTAATGTGATTAAAAGCTGCTAAACCTGCACCGACACCTTACTGTGCAGTAACATTGTGATCAAGTACCTTTACTTTCCGATTCTTTAACTCTGGTGGCATGGGTGACTCAGCGATCTCTGCATCTCTCTCTTCCCAGTACCCCTTCATATCTAACGCTGAGTGCATGCAGAGAGGACACCGATATGCACTGAAACACACACACGACTGTATTCACTATAGACATTTGGTAACCATATTATGGCAATAACATACATACTAATATAGTGTATACATACATACATACATACATACATACATGCATACATACATGCATACATACATGCATACATACATGCATACATACATGCATACATGCATACATACATGCATACATGCATACATACATGCATACATACATGCATACATACATGCATACATACATGCATGCATACATACATGCATACATACATACATACATGCATACATGCATACATACATGCATACATACATGCATACATACATGCATACATGCATACATACATGCATACATGCATGCATACATGCATGCATACATGCATGCATACATACATGCATACATACATGCATACATACATGCATACATGCATACATACATGCATACATACATGCATACATACATACATGCATACATACATGCATACATACATGCATACATACATGCATACATACATGCATACATACATACATGCATACATACATGCATACATGCATACATACATACATACATACATGCATACATACATGCATACTCACTCAACACAGCCATTAATGTCTAAACCGCTGGCCACAAAAGTGAGCACATCCCTAAGTGAAAATGTCCAAATTGGGCCCAATTACCCATTTTCTCTCCCCGGTATCATGTGACTTGTTAGTGTTAAAAGGTCTCAGGTGTAAATGGGGAGTAGGTGCTAAATTTGGTGTTATCGCTCTCACTCTCTCATACTGGTCACTGAAAGTTCAACATGGCAGCTCATGGCAAAGAACTCTCTGAGGATCTGAAAGAAAAGAATTGTTGCTCTACATAAAATGCAAAGGCTATAAGAAGATTGCCAGAACCCTGAAAGTGAGCTGCAGAACAGTGGACAAGATCATACAGTGGTTTAACAAGATTACACTCTGGTTACACTCAGAACAGGCCTCGCCATGGTCGACCAAAGAAGTTGAGAGCACGTGATCAGGGTCATATCCAGAGGTTGTGCTTGGGAAATAGACGTATAAATGCTGCAGAGGTTGAAGGGGTGGGGGGGTCAGCCTGTCAGTGCTCAGACCATACGCCGCACACTGCATCAAATTGGTTTGCATGGCTGACGTCCCAGAAGGAAGCCTCTTCTAAAGATGATGCACAAGAAAGCCTGCAAACAGTTTGCTGAAGACAAACAGACTAAAGACATGGATTACTGGAACCATGTCCTGAGGTCTGATGAGACCAAGATGAACTTATTCGGTTCAGATGGTGTCAAGCGTGTGTGGTTGCAACCAACTGAGGAGTACAAAGACAAATGTGTCTTGCCTACAGTCAAGCATGGTGGTGGGATTGTCATGGTCTGGGGCTGCATGAGTGCTGCCGGCACGGAGGTGCTACAGTTCATTGGGGAACCATGAATGCCAACATCTACTGTGACATACTGAAGCAGAGCATGAGTCAAAATGTGAGGGGTGTACTCACTTCTGTGAGATATATATAATGTATGTAAAAAAAACAAACATGTAGCACTTACCCATTTTTGCACATGAGCTCAAAGCATGTCCTACACACAAACAAAAATCATACCAGTCATGTAGCCATGTAAAATCACAAAAGTTTAGAGCAAATATGTTCTCCACAATAAGCACAATAAACAAGCATTTTGTGTCTGTGTGAGAGAGAGAGACCAACTTGTTGAACGTGGGAGAATTATGAGCAAAGATGAGCGATGTGTGAGATGTTTGAGCGCGTGCGTGTGTGTGTGTGTGTGTGTGTGTGTGAGAGAGTATGAGAGCATGTGTGTGCACGTGTGTGTGTGTGTGTGTGAGAGCATGTGTGTGTGTGAGCACTGTGAGGTAATGTGTTGACTGACTTGTGCAGCAGGTGACCACAGGGCAGGACATGTGCACCAATTCTGGATGTGTGAATGTCCTCCATACATACAGGGCAGTCCTGCCTAGACACATTCTCCACACACTGTCAGCACAAACAGCAATTACATCATTAACAAATAGGGGTGCATTTATTTGATACCCAACAAGCCAGAGTTGATGAGCATCATGAGCTTTTTTTTACCTTGTGTTTGCCCTGAAGATCGTTGGCTAAACACAGATTGCACTTCTCACAATGGAAGAACTTCTCCCTCGGGCCGATCCTACAGCCAAGAGGGGAAAAAGATTAGGAAGCTTTTTAGTTTTGGATTGTAGTTTGTGCACAATAATACACAATCTGTGCCATTGAAGTATTTAGAAACATACACTGCAGCCTTCGAGCTCCTCTCACCTGCAGATGCCACATTGCTGACAGTGAAACTGCTTCTTGTCTTTATCGAAGAGGTGACAGATACCACAGTAATACTCGCTGAACGTCACTCCACATCCATGACACACCTGCTGAGACTGAACAACAGAGCCGGTGTGTCACAAACAGCTTCCTCACAGCTCATACGCACTACTACTAACTAGGTAAAGATGGTTTCATGCAATGTTTTTTGGTTGAACACGTCAAACTGAGTTTCACCTCTTGTACGGACTCGCACACGGTACATTTCACCTCTTTCACTTGAAAACGGTCCATTTTGTGGTTTTCATCATCGTCATGGCAGAGACGACAAACATAAAACTTCTTACAGCAAGGAGCCTGAGGAAACACACACACAAACACACACACACAGACAGAGGCACACATAGCGACAGAGATACACACAGTGACAGAGGCAGACAGACACACACACACAGCGACAGAGACACACACACACACACACACACACACACAAACACACAGCGACAGAGACACACACACACACACACACAGCGACAGAGACACACACACACACACAGCGACAGAGACACACACACACACACACACACACAGCGACAGAGACACACACACACAGCGACAGAGACACACACACACACACACACACACACACACACACAGCGACAGAGACACAAACACACACACAGACACGCAGCGACAGAGACACACGCACGCAGCGACAGAGACACACGCACGCAGCGACAGAGACACACGCACGCAGCGACAGAGACACACGCACGCAGCGACAGAGACACACGCACGCAGCGACAGAGACACACGCACGCAGCGACAGAGACACACGCACGCAGCGACAGAGACACACACACACAGCGACAGAGACACACACACACACAGCGACAGAGACACACACACACACAGCGACAGAGACACACACACACACACAGCGACAGAGACACACACACGCGACAGAGACACACACACACACAGCGACAGAGACACACACACACACAGCGACAGAGACACACACACACACAGCGACAGAGACACACACAGCGACAGAGACACACACACACACAGCAACAGAGACACACACACACACAGCGACAGAGACACACACACACACAGCGACAGAGACACACACACACACAGCGACAGAGACACACACACACAGCGACAGACACACACACAGCGACAGACACACACACACGCGACAGAGACACACACACGCGACAGAGACACACACACGCGACAGAGACACACACACGCGACAGAGACACACACACGCGACAGAGACACACACACACACGCGACAGAGACACACACGCGACAGAGACACACACGCGACAGAGACACACACGCGACAGAGACACACACGCGACAGAGACACACACACACAGGCGCGACACAGACACACACACAGCGACACACACACACACAGGCGCGACACAGAGACACACACACAGCGACACACACACACGCGACACAGATACACACACACAGCGACACACACACACAGCGACACACACACAGCGACACACACACACAGCGACACACACACACAGCGCCACAGATACACACACACACACAGCGCCACAGATACACACACACACACAGCGCCACAGATACACACACACACACAGCGCCACAGATACACACACACACAGCGACACAGATACACACACACACAGCGACACAGATACACACACACACAGCGACACAGATACACACACACACAGCGACACAGACACACACACACACACAGCGACACAGACACACACACACACAGCGACACAGACACACACACACAGCGACACAGACACACACACACACACACACACACAGCGACACAGATACACACACACACAGCGACACAGATACACACACACACAGCGACACAGATACACACACACACAGCGACACAGATACACACACACACAGCGACACAGATACACACACACACAGCGACACAGATACACACACACACAGCGACACAGATACACACACACACAGCGACACAGATACACACACACACAGCGACACAGATACACACACACACAGCGACACAGATACACACACACACAGCGACACAGATACACACACACACAGCGACACAGATACACACACACACAGCGACACAGATACACACACACAGCGACACAGATACACACACAGCGACACAGATACACACACAGCGACACAGATACACACACAGCGACACAGATACACACACAGCGACACAGATACACACACAGCGACACAGATACACACACAGCGACACAGATACACACACAGCGACACAGATACACACACAGCGACACAGATACACACACAGCGACACAGATACACACACAGCGACACAGATACACACACAGCGACACAGATACACACACAGCGACACAGATATACACACAGCGACAGAGGCAGACAGACAGATATACAGCGACAGAGGCAAGCAGACACACACACAAACGGACAGACACAGACACAGACACACACACACACACACACACACACACACACACACACACACACACACACAATGACAGGACTGTGTATTAGTAAGTAATCTGATTTTTACACTGTCTTGCTAATTAAATGTTAGCAAGATGAAGTGAACGTTAAACCTGATTAATAACCCAACTGAAGAAAACTGCATTGTTCTAAACATTAACCAGTTTTAAACGAATGCTTAATGAGAATAAAACTAAAACTAAAAGCCTGTAATAAACAGCGATAACATGTAAACAAGTCGCCCACTAACCAGACTCTTAGTTCTCTTAGCTCATTTTCCCATACAAAAGGTTCATATCACACGTTTTCTACTTTAATACTATGCACGCATATATTTTCAATAACTGTTAACTATATAGAGTGAGAATAAATAAAGAGAAACTCACTTTTAACAAACATTTCCGGACATAATGCTGACATCCTGCTGCAGTGGCCGCCATGTTTCATTCAAAACCGCCGAACTTTATTGAACTACAGGCACACGGACACACAGTTCAATCCAAACTATATTCAAAATATGTGTATCTGATATATTATAGAAACAAATTATAAATCTATTATAAATCTGCATTTACATCAATTTTACATGCAATATATACAAATATCTGACAGAAAAATTTGTTGGTGGATTTGTTTTGAGGATTTGTTGAATATTTGTGGAAAGGTTAAGCTAATCGATCATATGATGGATATTTGTCTTTAATATTGACTGAATAAAAGTAAACATATTTTTCATATTATTTTGTTTACATGTACAGGAATTTGTCTTGGTGTGTTGGTGCATATTACGAGATGAGAAAAAGCATAAATATAGGAAACAAAGGTTGTATAATAAAAATAATGTGTATGAACAAATATACAATTAGAGATGTTACATATATTACAACTGAAAGAAAAAATAACTGCATTAGTGCAGGATATACAATAGTGGACCAGTGTGAAGAAGGAAGGTGCATTATAACAGACAGATTTGTGACCTTTAATGTAATGTATCTGAACAATGGTGGGGTAATTTATTAGTGTCCAAGGTGGCGAATAACAGGCCATGCTGGTATTGTTGATTGGGCCAGTTACAGATGGAAATAAACTGTTTTTGTGGCATGAAGTATTAGTCTTTATAGACCGCAGCCTTCTGCCAAAGGGAAGTGCGTCAAAGAGATTGTGTTCAGGATGAGAGGGTCAGCCACAATCTTAACTGCCCTCTTCAGGGTCCTGGAAGTGAAAAGATCCTGAAGAGGTGGTAGATTGCAGCCGATCACCTTCTCAGAAAGGCAGAACTTTCTGGCAAGAAGAAAGGTGGAGGAATTTGTTTTTACAAAAATAATGGCTGGTGCAAAGATGTGACAGTGATTCAGCAATACTGTTCTTCTGATCTTGTGTCATTTTTAATAAACTGCAAGCCCTTCTAATCCCCATGTGAGCTTGCTTCATTTACATTGGTCGGTGTTTACATTCCACCGCAAGCGATATATATTTTGCAAATCATTAAATAATATTAAATATTAGTTTCAAAAAACGCAATGGTGCAACAAAGCCTCATTTGCTGAAATCACTTGACTTGGCCAATTTGATACACGCCCTGAATCAATGATTCGAAACCAAAAACTCGTAAAAATTTCGAAGCTTCATGAAGCTGTACTTCAAGCGGCCATCACTACTTCACTGTGGTAAACTGTTCTGCATGTAGTCCAATCACACAGCACTTAATACAGCGCTTTACAGCACACTGAGCCTTTAACAAAACTGCTGAGAACCTGTTTGTAGCTTTGTTTTTATGAATGAATTATGATTTTAAAAACAGTAATGATATAACTTCATGTTTTAAGCACTGAAATGTAAACTTAGGACTTGTTCATGCACATCAGCATCTAAAACATGAAAGTTAAGAGATTTATTTAGTATATCCTACAAGCAGCACACACACACAAAAAACCCAAACAGAAATATGTGTAAAAATGGCTTAATACTGGTTTTTAAATGTAAAGTGTAAAGTGAAACATTAATATTGTACACATCCCCAAAGGGGACGGTGGACATGGACTGATACACCTGCAGAGCAGGACGGCGGCCTTTCACCTGCAATTCATACAACAATTCCTGAACAGGTCCACTACGTCCAGCTGGCAGGCAGCTAGCCTGCCAACAATACCAATACCAATACCAATACCAGTAACGATACCATTTATATTACTTAAAGACAGCAGTATCTCCCAATGTCTCAAACCCAAAGTAAAATAAAACCGGATTAAACTTGAAAGGCTTAAATGCAATCCACCTAAAATAGAGCTCCTGGCAGGATTTTGAGGGATCTCATTAATTTAGAAAAACAGAACAATTATTATTATTTTTTTTTTATGAAAAATGATCTCATAATTCTGAGATAATTAACTCATTAATTCATAAAAACAGAGTGAAAAAAATGTTTTTCAAAAAAAAATTCTCATATTTTTGAGATAATTAAGTCGTTAATTCAGAAAAACAGAGCAAAAAACTTTTTATTCATGAAAAATTATCTCATAATTCTGAGATAATTAACTCGTTAATTCAGAAAAACAGAGTAGATTTTTTTTTCCTCAAGTGAATGCAATACGCTTCCGTAGTTTTGACTCTGTAAAATAGTTTTTAATATAATGTAATAAAAGTGTAATCAGGGGCACGGTGGTTAGCACGTTCGCCTAACACCTCCAGGGTCGGGGTTCGATTCCCGCCTCCACCTTGTGTGTGTGGAGTTTGCATGTTCTCCCCGTGCCTCGGGGGTTTCCTCCCTCGGTCCAAAGACATGCATGGTAGGTTGATTGGCATCTCTGGAAAATTGTCCCTAGTGTGTGATTGCGTGAGTGAATGAGAGTGTGTGTGTGTGCCCTGCGATGGGTTGGCACTCCGTCCAGGGTGTATCCTGCCTTGATGCCCGATGACGCCTGAGATAGGCACAGGCTCCCCGTGACCCGAGGTAGTTCGGATAAACGGTAGAAGATGAATAAATGAATGAAAGTGTAATCAAAATTCAAATTCTCTGTCTCTCTCCACCTCTCTCTCCCTCTCTTTCTCTCTCTCTCATGAAACGAAAGTGAAAAGTTTAAGAAAGAGGAGGGTAGAGATCTGCTCCAGGTCTGTAATTTTAATTGCTTCATATTTCACTTTTAGCATTATAGGAGTGATATGAACAAAAAAAATCTATTTATTCAGATTTTGTCTGTTTTGACTGTTTTGTAAAATAGTTTTCAATATAACGTAATAAAAGTGTAATAAAAATTTAAAATTCTCTCTCCCTCTCTCTCTCATGGAACGAAAGTGAAAGGTTTAAGAAAGAGGAAAGTAGAGAGCTGCTCCAGGTAAGTTGATACACGCAAACACACACACACACACACACACACACACACACACACACACACACACACACACACACTGCTTTATTCTGCTAAAAAAAACTATTTTATCCACTCGTACACTGTCAGTCATTCAAAATTGTAGTGTCTTAAATCTTACTTACTCACTAACAAAAGTCAAAGAATGAAGCTGAACAGGTTTTTTTTTCTAGTGTGCACATGCCCAGACATGCGCGCGCACACACACACACAGACAAACACACGCACACACACACACACACACACACACACACACAAACACACACAAACACACACATATATTTGACAAACAAATAAATGAATAAACTAAATAAATAACTGATCTAATTCAAATAAATCTTCTGTGAAGAACAATAAGAAGACAGTTTAAAGATATAGATCACATAGTTCACATTTTATGTCTCTTTGTTCATTTGTATGCAGAAGCTGTGATTCATCAGCTAGACATTCAATCTGGAAACAAAACGAACACACAAAAAGGTTACAATATTAGGACTTCCACATAATATATAGTAATAATAATATAGTGACCCTACTGCGGTTAATCCAGCCTCTTTTTTTGTACAGTTAAGTACAGTTAAGTTAACCGCATGTATATTGTAGGGGAGGCGTTTCGATATGTAGCATTAATAACGCTAAAGCAGAGCAAATGGTGTACATGCAGAGATCACGAGAAAATTAAGTCGTTATCACAACAAAACAAGAAAGAAAAAATACAATACTGCATAGCCTTTTAGGACTCGTTTCAAACCTCTCCTGTGGATATCAAGCTGCTAATCCACAACATGCACAAACACAATGTAGTTTCTCTTAAACCCTTTCTGTTCTCTGTACATTTTCATTAAAGTGGCTGCTATCACATGTTCATATTCACAAGAATTTTTACACACTGCTCCATAGACACAGACAGTACACTGCTCAGTGTTGTTTTATGTATCTCTCTAGGACAACTTACTCTTTAACTCTGTGTTGTTGTATGAAGCACCATGGTTCTGGTGGAAAGTGTTTTATTTCACTGTGTACTGTGTCAGCTATGTATAGTCAAAATGACAATAAAAGAACTTTGACATCTTTCAGTGGTTTAATAGGAGAAAAATAACTACCCAAAAAACTAAAAGTAAAAAGACAAAAGTATAGTGACTTTGAAGAATGATTAATTAAAAATTAAAAACTGTCATTTGATCAACTATCAGTTTGAGCTGAAATCTGCTTCCTGGCTGAATTATATTGACTGATTTAGTGGCCAAGGAATAACTTGGAGGCAGTAGCGGTTTTTAGAGGCTCCTGTGCCACTCACTCGTTTTCCCTTCCAATCCCGTAGTTGGATAAAGTAAACCATTGCTACAAATCTTGTGTAGCATGTCAATAGAGACCTTTTGGTCGCATTGTTTGTCTTAGATGCCACAACCTGCCAAGAAACCTGGAAAAAAGTATTCACCTATGGATGCAGCAGCCAAGGACCCCTAGTGTAGCTCAGCTGGTGCTAATAGTGAGTCTGAACTAAACCTGGCACATGAGAAAGCAATTATGACTGAGAATAAATACAGCTCAGTAGATGACAAATTGGGCGCACTTGCAGAAACAGTGCATATCCACACTTATGGTGTAATTCCAATTACTGTATGGTATAATTCAGTGTTACTCATTGCGCGGCTTGCGAGCCTCCTGCGGTTCGCCAAGCTTTAATATGCGGCTCGCATGGCAGTAAATAATACGATGATATGATCATGTGGTTAAAATTTATTTTTCATTTAAATAACATTAAAAACATTCAGGGAAGCATAGAAAAACGAATGTGCTCTATTACAAATAATAATATATATTTATATATATTATTTGACTCGTCACTGACTCACTGCGTTCTGCGCAATAGCCAGTTTTTGGCAGCCTGCCAGAAGCTAGTTTGTGTTTCATGCTAGTTAACTTGTGTTTACTGTACACACGGACTAAAAAATGGATCGATTTCTTATCAAACAATCTCGCACACAAAATGAACAGCAACAAAGCAATGTGGCAGTGACAAAAGAGGTAACTGATGGGGAGCATGCATCATCCGCAACTTGAAGACTGAATAACTTGGCATACAGTACTTTGCGGTGAAAGTGGCTCTCCTATTGACTTTGTCCTATGAGTGTGGCTCACATGAAGAAAATAGTGAAGACCACTGGTATAATTCATGGAATATATGACTCTTCCTGTTGTTTCTGAGGAACAGCGGGAATTTCCTAATGCTCCCATTACAAGAAAGGAAGCTATAACCGCATCCCCTAGTCTGAAATCTGGTACTGTAAATCACCTGGGCCAGATGGCCTCCCATGTGAAATGTATAAAGAATTTGTCCATATTCTATTAGGCCCTCTCTTAGCTATGCTTAATCATTCATTTTTGATATACAGGCTACCTGCTACTCTTAGCGAAGCAACTATTTCTATAGGCCTAATAGGCCCATTGTGTCAGATTTAAAATTGCTATCTAAAATTTTATCACTAAAATTGGAGAAGGTTCTACCATTTATTATGAATTAAAACCGGACAGGTTCCTTTATTTGGAGCAAAAGAAAACCCAGACTAAAACTATGAAAACTACTGATCTCTACTGAGAAGGGCTTTGATTTATTAATGTATGGCTTAATGTAGACTCTAAATCACTGTGGCTTGATCTTGAATCCTTACAGTCCAGCTGCCCCTTACAAAACCTATTATTTGTTATTATTTACCTCTGTGTAATAATCCCTTAGTATGTAATACTCTGACCTGGCATGGTATACAAAGGCTGGAAGTCAGGAGTGACATAACTTCCTTCACTTCAGCCACTTTTGAATAACCCAGTTTTCCTGCCTAGTACTGTTGACTCTGGCTTTAATTTATGGCTTATTTATGCGATACTTAGGAAAAGATATTAAGAAAATAAAAGTGAAAAAGATATAAAGAAATAATCTTTATTAAGTTTTGATAACTTAGTTTCAAGATATAATCTTCCTAGTCAGCACTTTTTAAGATTTTTGCAAATTAATGATTATATATTAAAAAAATACTACACTCACCTCAAATTCCTCATTTTCAGTTATCGAGGAAATCTGTCTGAAATCTCCTACAGACAAGGTACTGTAATTTTCCTTTTCTATAAAGCTCTATGCTCCTATGGTGCAATTAGTACTTTGTATCTCAGACTGACCTGGGAAAGAGAACTCGGGGTGGTTATTCCAGAAGAAGAATGGAAGATGGTGTTTGTAACGAAAAATTTGTTTATTTTTTATATTTTGCCTCAATACAATTTTGTGTCTATTTTAAAAATTGTGAAGGATTATAAAAAGTACTCATCCCCAGGGGGTTTGCAAGCCACAGGATGACTTCTGTGCCGGTCCAAAGAGCTTGTTTCCAAAATCAGCGCACTTTCTTCAGTTATATGGAAACGGTTCGGGTTTGCAACATCAGATGCTGAACAAGCCAAAGCCAATTAGTTTATTAACTAATTATGATTTTAAAAACAGTAATACTACTTCATGTTTAAAGCACTGAAATGTAAACTTAGGACTTCAGTTCCACTGAGGGAAAATGTTCATTCACGTTAGTATCTAAAACATGAAAGTTAAGAGATTTATTCAGTATTGTATGTGAATCCTACAAGCAGCATACACAAAAGAAATCCCAGAAATATGTGTAAAAATGGCTTTATATTGGTTTTAAATATAAAGTGTAAAGTGAAACATTAATATTGAACACATCCCCAAAGGGAGTCTGAAGTTTGTGGCAACTAAAGGAATCAGCACGACTAATTTATTCCAGCACCTCAAACAGTACTACATTTTTGAATGGGAGGCGTGTGTGGCCTGTCCACTGCGTCAGGTTTGAGACACGCCCTGTGGCATGTCACAATGCCCCCACCCACGCTAAAGATGGGGCCCCCACCCTCTCTGATGGGGCTCTTGGTCCAAGACATGTTGACTGTGTTTTGGGGCTGCCGCTGTCTTGTTTAGCTTATTACTAGATACCAAGTATCTAACTACTAACATGGAAACATTGGGAAAAATCAAAATGACTGAAATACAAAATTACATACACAAAACCAAAAACATGATACCAATTACTAAAACCAGGAGACATAACGACGACTCAGCAATAAAACACAGAGACCACATGTATAAACAGGGGAAATAATCAGTGAAACACGAGGAGCAAGTGTGAAGAGGCGGAACAGGATAAGGATTGGGAAAAATAAGTCTATAAAGGGAAAATGTTTTAATCACTTTATGACAGATGAGTTTATGACAGATGCTGATGATGTTAAAACTGTAGAAGGTCAGAAATAAGTGAAGTGTTTAGTGTTAAGCTGATTACAAATCTAGAAACTTCATTATTCATTATTTTCTGACTGACTGCTGAATGTTTGTGTGAAAATGAGTGAATTCAGTAAATTACAGGTTTCTTGATAAACTGTTGATCTGAGTCCATGTGTGTCTCCTGCTTTATTCTCCACCTGTGCAGTGCTGATGGTGGTGTTGTGTCTCCTCAGCCATGCAGCTCTGCAGCCTTCATCACTGTGTCCTCTTCTTCCTCATCTTCACATTCACCACTGGTAAGTGTAGTTACTACACAATAAACACTGCACACTATACAATAGACACTACACACTGCACACTTTACACTCGCATTCACCACTCGTAAGTGCTGTTATACTCTAACTACACAATAAACACTACACCCTATACTATACATGTCACACTGTGTATACTACACGCTATACACTCTTACTACACAATAAACACTACACCTTAACCTCTGCAAACAATACACTCTAATTACACTCTCTAACTACACAATATACACTCCTCACTCTTACTTTGTTCTCTCTTTCAGCTCCTGTCTCAGCTCTTGAGATCTGTCCTACACGGACCAAGCTTCATCAGCCAGTGACGCTCTCATGTAATCATCAATGTTCTGGTTTATTGCAATGGTCTTTACTTAGTAATCGAGATGTTGTCCAGGCTCAGTGTGATCAGACATCATGCAAGTCGGAGGAGGGATTTAGTATCTCTCATGATCAGTACCTGAAGGGAGATTCCTCTCTCACCATCACTGAAGCTGATTACAGTAAGAGGAACGAGTACGCATGTGAATGTGACGACTCAGATTTCGCTTATGTGCGCCTCGTCATAGAGAGTAAGTGTATTTATCTCTTCTTCTACTGATAAAATGTTCTGTGAATTATTAGGATCATAATCAGAGTGAAATGCATTAAACAGTGAGGGTTTAATACTGAAATGACTCACATCAGGATTCAGACCTCAGACGTAACTACAGACTTCACCTCTATTCAGAAGTTATGTGAGAGTCACACGTGTGGGAGGAGTTTATCTAAAACAGAGGCGTGTCTCAGTTCTGCTTTTTTCTTACTTGATTTCGTCTGTGATTCGTCAGGATTAAGTCCACTGTCTGAGAGTTTGATAAAACTACAAAATGTCAGATTGAACTGTTTGTTTTGTTTGTAAATACAATCACACACTGTGGAATGTCATAGTAGGACAAGCTGAAATAAATATCATTGTCCCTTTAAAGTCCACAAAATGATTTTTATTTTTACTAAATGTTTAATCAGAGACATTAAAGGTGAGGGTCTGTGGTTAAAGGCAGTCGAATAGACACTACTGAAAAACTCAGAAATCTGGCAACCTCACAGGTGTGAAGTCCATACAGGTGATGTTCAGAATCTGAAACAGTCTTAAGGAGCTGAGGAACCTGACTCTGAACACCAGGAACTTCCAATGACCATTTAATGACTGTAAGCCTTTATGTTTGTGTCTAAATCTAGTTGAAGTTCCTCATGTTTTTTCTCCTCAGCTGTCTTCACGCCAGTTCAGATGAAGTCTGATGAAAACCTGAAGCTGAATGTGTCTATACCAGAGCTAGTGGAGGTGATTTATAAAAGTGGTGATGCAGCTAATGAAGTGATCTGCAACGTGACTAAAGACTCACTACAGTGTAAAGATGATTACAGACACAGAACATCACTCACTTTCCCTGAGCTCACACTGAGAGACATGAAGCCGAGGGATAGTGGAAGTTACACCATCCGGGACACCAAGAATAATGAAGACATTCAGATATACGCCGTGTCTGTGGAAGGTACGTCTCAGTGTGGTCTGTAAGATAAAGAGTTTAACACTTAATTATAGGACACACGTCACTCCATAACTGACAGCAGAAATTATTTAGATCTCTAAGAATTACAGGTGCATCTCAATAAATTGGAATATTGTGGAAAAGTTCATTTATTTCAGTAATTCAACTCAAATAGTGAAATTTGTGTATTATATAAATTCCACAGTACACACAGACTGAAGTAGTTTAAGTCTTTGGTACTTTTAATTGTGATGATTTTGCCTAACATTTAACAAAAACAAACCAATGCACATCTTAAAATAGAATATGGTGCCAAGCCAATCAGCTAATCAACTCAAAACACCTGCAAAGGTTTCCTGAGCCATCAAAATAGTCTCTCAGGTTCACTAGGTTACACAATCATGGGGAAGACTGCTGATCTGACAGTTGTCCAGAAGACAATCATTAACACCCTTCACAAGGAGGGAAAGCCACAAACATTCATTGGCAAAGAAGCTGGCTGTTCACAGAGTGCTGTATCCAAGCATGTTAACAGAAAGTTGAGTGGAAGGAAAAAGTGTGGAAGAAAAAGATGCACAACCAACTGAGAGAAGCGCAGTCTTGAGAGTCTTGGCAAGCAAATCGATTCAAGAATTTGGGTGAACTTCACAAGGAATGGACTGAAGTTGGGCTCAAGGCATCAAGAGCCACTCCTGATCCACCGACAATGTCAGAGGCATCTTAATTGGGCTAATAAGAAGAAGAACTGGACTGCCCAGTGGTCCAAAGTCCTCTATTCAGATGAGAGCAAGTTTTATATTTCATTTGAAAACCAAGGTCCTAGAGTCTGGAGGAATGGTGGAGAAGCTCATAGCCCAAGTTGCTTGAATTCCAGTGTTAAGTTTTCACAAGTTTCTGTGATGATTTGGGGTGCAATGTCATTTGCTGGTGTTGGTCCACTGTGTTTTGTGAAAATCAAAGTCACTGCACCCATTTACCAAGACATTTTAGAGCACTTCATGCTTCCTTCTGCTGACCAGCTTTTTAAAGATGCTGATTTCATTTTCTAGCAGGATTTGGCACCTGCCCACACTTCCAAATGCACCAAAAGTTGGTTAAATGACCATGGGGTTGGTGTGCTTGACTGGCCAGCAAACTCACCAGACCTGAACCCCATAGAATGGGGTATTGTCAAGAGGAAAATGAGAAACAAGAGACCAAAAAATGCAGATGAGCTGAAGGCCACTGTCAAAGAAACCTGGGCTTCCATACCACCTCAGCAGTGCCGCAGACTGATCACCTCCATGCCAAGGCAGTAACTAAAGCAAAAGGAACTCCAACCAAGTATTGAGTACATATACAGTAAATGAACATACTTTCCAGAAGGCCAACAATTCACTAAAAATGTTTGTTGTACTGGTCTTATGGAGTATTCAAATTTTTTGAGATCACAATTAAAAATCATCACAATTAAAAGAACCAAAGACTTAAACTACTTCAGTCAGTGTTGAATTTATATAGTACACAAGTTTCACTATTTGAGTTGAATTACTGAAATAATTGAACTTCTCCACAACATTCTATTTTATTCAGATGCACCTATAGTTTAAACGAGACATGGATCCAGTGGACAGATTTGTCTCAGAAAGAAAGAAATGACACATCATCAGTATTTATCATTAACATGTGATCTTCAAAGGTATCCAGGATTTATTAGATTTTATTTGAGTACTTTTAGTATCAGTATCTTTCCTAAACAAATGCAATGCTGCAATTCCCTTTCCCCGTCACTCGAGTAGTGAGCAACTTCCAGTTCAAGGGACTCTTCCGGGTTTTAGAGTTTAAATGCCATGCTCAGCTCAGCGATTTATTTGCGTACCAAGCCGTTCATTGCTGTCTTTGTTTGCTGCCTTATTTGTATGAATCTTTGTCTAAACATTGGTGACGGCTTCATAACTCATCAGACCACCCCATTGACTCTACAGTTTGACCTTTTTCATGTGGAGGAGCTTGTCTTGTTCATCATCTCCTTCTAAGCCAACCCCATCATTATTGGGTTTCCCTGGTCTGCCTTACAAAAACTAGATGGAATTACAAATCCACTTCCCCTGCTAGTTTACTACTGTTGAGAGCCCTGAATCCACAAAGCCCATAAACATACCCAGGGACTATGATGACTTGAGGGAAGTGATCAATAAGGAGCGTGCCACCAAAATGCCCCCTCATCGACACATGGGACATGAGTCTATCCTCTCTCAGCCGCTGAAACCAAGGCCATGGAGAATTAAATGGCACTAGCAGCTTGGCTCATCAGTCCCTCCATGTCACGGCAAGTTCCTGGAGCCAGGTTCATCTTTGTAGAAAAGTAGGATGGCAGACCGGGGCCTAATCTCCATCACTATCCATTCCCCCTTCCCCTGGTGCCACATCTCTAGAGCAACACATACATAGATAACATCTTTATATTTTCTAAGACCTACGACCTTCACAACAGCCACTGTGTTGTTCCAGCTACTACAGCACCAGCTCATCGTCCAGGCCAAGAAATGTGAATTTCAAATGGATTCTATCACATTCCTGGAATACGTCATCAGCTGGCAGGGGTGGAGATGGATATTAGCAAGGAGTGGCCTTATGCTTTGAAGCAGGGCTTTGTGAAGTATAGGCGTATTCACATCTACAGCTCTATCGCTGCTCCACTCACGGCAATGCTATGTAGAGATACTCTCACAGATGCATGGCAACCCAGGCAATCTTCTCCTCTGCACGTTCTTCTTGATGAAACCGACTCAGGTGGAAAGCAACTACAATGTTCTACTCTGACGACATCCTGGACCCCTCCCTCACCGAGGCTTTTCACCAAACCCACACCAACCAACCATCACCCAGACTCCAGTGGCTTGTCAAAAAGCCATACTTATGCCAGTGTTGGTGCAAAGTATTGCGATTTGTTTGCACACCAAATTGTTCATTGCTGTCTCTTTTTTCTGCCTTACTGTGTACTGACTCTGTTTTGCTATTTTCGACGCACATTTTTCTCTGCTGTATGATCCACGGATCCAGAGAATCATACAGCAGAGAAAACTGAATATACTGCATAAACTGAAGCTCAATAAAGATTCAGAATGGACATTTATTAAACCATCCAGAGAAGAACTGTGTATTTCAATTAAATTCATTTGAAATACACAGTTCTTCTCTGGATGATTTAATAAATGTCCATTCTGAATCTTTATTGAGCTTCAATTTATGCACAGGGACACGGATTTCCAGTGTAAGAGTCACCCTATAGTAAAGAAAACACACAACAGCTTTAGTAACATACATCATTCAACAACCTGAGTGTGTGTGCTTGTATGTGTGTGTTGTAGAGCCTGGTTTTCCAGTGTGGGGGATTGTAATGATAGTGCTGATTATTCTCTGTTGCTGTGCTGGAGTGGGAATATACCTAATGCATAGAAAACATAGGATAAATCAGGTAAGAGTAACTGTGTCATCCATGTGTGTGTAATTTTAGGATTTGATTCGATACCTCCTTTAAACATATCTTATATGTCCTTTCTGTTGGAGATGCCAAAAAAACAAAACAAGAGCTTCCTGTGTGTCTTTATATTAAAGAAGAAAAAGCCAAAGCCAAAAAACCTTCCTACAGGATATGATGCAATATTTACCTACATGCCCACTAAGACATGATCTATCTTACCTGAAGTTATTTCTACTGCCTGTCATATAGAAGCACACACACACACACACACACACACACACACACACACAGTCACACACACAAATTGTTTAGAAAAATGTTGGTTAAATAGATAAGTCTAAATCAGTGATTTAGTCTAAATCACTAAGTAGTGTAGTCTATTGTGTGTGTGTGTGTGTGTGTGTAAAACAGTTGAGCAGGCGACTGCTACAAGTGGAACAGCTTGTACAGCAGGCTGAAGAAGGGACAGAGGAGAACATCACTGAGGTCGAGATGTCCGTCAATCAGCTGCAGCAAACGTACATCAACACTATATATTCAGCCCAGGTCGAATTGTTCTGCAGGGTAAAGACAAAACAGCTGCAACAGTGTAGAAAAGAAGAGGTATGCTTCCTGTTTGCGCACACACACACACACACACACACACACACACACACACACACACACCAGATATATTAAAAGAAGAGATGAAAATCTGCAGAATAATGTTATAAATAATTAAAAAATAAAAAATATATGAAAATAATAATAAAAATGATAATAATAATAATAATAATAATAATAATAATAATAATAATAATGAAAAAGAAGTGAAACAGTTGAAACTTTACACTAGTAAAGCCAGTTTAACTAATAACACTGCACATGTGCATACATACCAGTTGAGAAACAATCACCAACATGGACGTATAATTGCCACTGAACAAGTCTCCAGTAAGGTCTGTATATAAAACATGAACCTTAAATACCTTAAATACGTGTTTCCACATCTTCATCAGTAACATGCAGCCTGGCTGAAATCCAAACTTCACCCCAGGAATTTTGTGAAGTAGCTGAAGGACATCACTGACATCAGATGGAGCTTGAAGAGTTTTTACAGTGAGATCCAGACTGGACTGTAACTGAGTGTCATCTGGAGTGAACACAGTCTGAGCACAGTCTGAACACAGTCTTAATACAGTCTGAACACACACTGATTCTCCAGGCTACTAAGTGAATCAGGCTCTGCTGAGGAGGTTCTTGTTGGAGCAGGACGCTGTTGTGACGTCTGTACATCATGACCATCTTCATTAGGTCTAGTTTTCAGTTTCTGTTACACAAGATGAATAAAAATACAACACTAAACAATCTTTACTGTAAGCAGAAATGTGAAGAAATGCTGAAATCTAGTGGACTTCTGCAGGAACCTCCATAAACTCACACTACTCCATAGAAGACCTCACACTGAAACTGTTCAGAGAAATGATAAATATATGATATATAATATATAAGTCACTAACGATTGCGTGCGTGTGTGTGTGTGTGTGTGTGTGCGTGTGTGTGTGTGTGTGTGTGTGTGTGTGTGTGACAGTTAAACAGTCGACTGCTACATGCCCTAAAGCTTGTACAGAAGGCTGAAAATGGGAAAAAGGAGAACATCAGAGAAGCAGAGAAGGAGCTCAAACAGCTGGAGAAGAGGTACAAGGACACTGAATATTTGGACGAGGTCTCAGTGTTCTGCATGGTACAGAGGTCACAGGTGAACTGGTACAGACTACAGTACAGCTGTGAAGGACGTCTAATGACTGAGAGAAGAGAGGTATGCTTCTTGTTTGTTTTCTAAGAGAGGCCGTTTAAGTCATAAAACAATACTTTCTCACACATTCTGTAATAACCTTGCAAATGCCAAATTCGTTACACTATTATTTTTAAGAACCCATCATAAAATATACAATCTAAATTGTTAGTTGATCAAAACATTTCAGAATGTCCTACTCTATGGTCCCAATGAAGATCAAACATTACATTTACAGCAGTTGGCAGATGCCCTTATCCAGAGTGATGTACAGAAGTGCTTAAGTCTCTATCACTGGATACATAAACTCTGGTGCACTAGGTTACATACTTAATATACCATGAGCCTAAATCACTGTTCAAAGGTT
Organism: Tachysurus vachellii; assembly: GCF_030014155.1. NCBI lineage: Eukaryota > Metazoa > Chordata > Actinopteri > Siluriformes > Bagridae > Tachysurus > Tachysurus vachellii. Next base: position 9,451,353 of record NC_083471.1, on the reverse strand, counting down.
TGAGTGAGTGAGAGAGAGAGAGAGAGAGAGAGAGAGAGAGAGAGACAGACAGACAGACACACACACACACACACACACACAGAGTGTGAAACCCCAGTCCAAAGCAGCAGTAAATTGGCCTTTTTATCAGCTCAGCTAAAGGTCCACTTAACTCTGTCACATGCATACACGCACATTTGATTACTATGCTTCCAAATGCTTCAAAGTGACAGAATCAGAGCACAGATCGTTTTCCTCAACAAACCCAAATGACTGGGACACTGTGGGTTCTTCTCTGGATCAGAACGTGTTCTGTTGGTGTTCCAGTTCGACTGATGACTGAAGTCTGATGATGATGATGATGAATTATTTAGTGTAGAGATGAGTAAAGAAAATGTGATGAAATCTACCTGGACAGGTAGCAGTGCACTGGGACACCATGTCCAAGACCAAACTCTGTGTGGAGACACCTGCACATTTCTCACACTCAGATCCCTGTTTCACTCAGTTTCATCTGGATTTACCCTTTAGTAAATGACACACTGAGTAGTGTCCAGAAAAGTGTTGAGTAAATAGACAATGACTAAAAAGTCACTAAAGATTGTGTGTGTGTGTGTGTGTGTGTGTGTGTGTGTGTGTGTGTGTGTGTGTGCGTGCGTGTGTGTGTGTGTTAAACAGGTGAACAGGCGACTGCTTTGTGTGGACCAGATTGTACAGCAGGCTGAAGAAGGGACAGAGGAGAAAATCAGAGAAGCAGATGAAGCGATAGATGAGTTGGAGCAGCAGTACGATAACACAATATATTCAGAACAAGTCTTAATGCTCTGTGAGGTAAAGAGGGAACATCTGAAGAGATACAAACCAGAGCACATCAAAGAAGAACATCTAAGGACTGAGGACAAAAAGGTATGTTTCTTATTTGTTCTCTCTCTCTCTCTCTCTCTCTCTCTCTCTCTTTCACACACACACACACACACACACACACACACACACACACACACACACACACACACACACAGACAGACACACACCTTTCCCCTTTACATTTTATTTTGTTCATTAAATTCATCTGTATATTTTTTAAACCTCAGTGAAGTGTGTAAGTCATATTTGATTCATATTTCATTCACTTAATTGCTGTGTGAAGAATATGAACATGTTTTTATAAAATAGAGATAAAATATAAATACATAAAATGCACAAAACTGTAAGTGATTTGTGTTGATTTATTTATTAACTACCAGACTAAAATTGTTTTGAAAAAAGTCACTAAAGATATGTGTGTGTGACAGTTGAACAGTCGAGTGCAAGAGATGGAACAGCTTGTACTGCAGGCTGAAGAAGGGGAAGAGGAGAAGCTCTGTGAAGCTGAGATAGAGATCAATCAGCTGGAGCTGCAGTACAGCAACTCTGTATATTCAGGACATGTTTCATTGTTCTGTATGTTAATGAGGGCACAGCTGTTCTGGTACAGACTACTACACAGTGATGAAGAACAGACAATGACTGATAAAACAGAGGTATGTTTCTCACACACACACACACACACTATCAATATATATGTACACACAATCTCAGAATATATTTATATATATATATATATATATATATATATATATATATATATATATATATATATGTATATATATATATATATATATACATATATATATATATATATATATATATATATATATATATATATATATATATATATACCAACCTAATAGATCCAACACACTGCTAAATATCCATAACTATTAAACTCACCTATCCATTCAACCATACTGAATAACTAACCTACTTCAACTGACTTAACTAATCTTAACCACTTTACTAACGAAACTACCTAACCTACACAAACTGACTAACCCACTAACTAACAACCAAACTGAAACGATTTGATGTGTGTGTGTGTGTGTGTGTGTGTGTGTATTGATCAGATTCTGTGGAAGGTGGAGGAGTTGATCGACAGTTTACAGAAGCTCAGAGATGGAGCAGAGGGAGAGCAGGAGGCAGCGAGCTTCACAGTGGTGGACGAGATAGAAAAACATCTGACGGAGTTCAAAAAGTGGTGTGAAGAGAAAAGGGGAGAAGATAACTGACCTCATATACTGTAGCAGCACAGGGGTGGAGCTGTGTGAGACCAACACACACACACACACACACACACACACACACACACACACACTCATGCACACACAAGCATTCTTCCTCTGCAGCTGTTCCACCAGGTGATTGAGATAAACACAGAAAGACACAAGATTTACTCCCTTTATAATCACATATATTAAGATATTAAGATTAGAATTACTAAGCACAATTTTATTTTAACAAAATCTAACTTCATTGAATTAACTTGAAAACATCAAACAAAACACATGCAATTAAACAAGCAATCATCAATTGTCCTGAACTTTCAAATCAAATTAAAATCAAATCAAATTTTATTTGTCACATACACATACAGTACATACAAAGTACAAAATGCAGTGAAACTCTTTTTACAACTGTCCGGTATTCAAGCATAAAAGGAAAAAGGAATGCAATTTGGGATAAAAAAAAACTCTAAAGGAGGTAGACAAATAAAGTATAAACTTTATAAGAACTATATAAAATATGAAAACATATGTGAAAAATAGTGTATATACATAAATGCGTCTTTATGATTGTCCTTAAAGTGTCCATGTGCAGTAACTTTATCTTCCACTCCATTACACTACAGTATTTTTCATTATGGTTCCTAAACTGGCCTTAAATAAATCCTGATTCCCAGTCAGAGGTTCCCGTTGCAGTGTTTGAGTCGATCTCACTGGTGCTCTCCTATCTCTAGCACTGAAGTCGTCTGTGTGTTTGTAGGATGGATGGTCTGGATGTTGACAGGACTGAGGTGTGTACAAGTTGGTGTGTAATTCTGAGATTGTGTGTATCATATTGAGAAAATAATGAACTGTTACATGAATTGTGTTAGCAATCTTTAATACAAAAAAATATCTTCCAATGTTATTTTTTAATACAAGAAAGAGGGATTTACGCTTCCTCTTCTTCTTCTTCTTCTTCTTCTTCTTCTTCTTATTATTATTATTATTATTATTATTATAGTTACACTTATTAATAAAAAATTTATTATAAAATATGTATCCTTCTTATTTTAGTCAAAGAAAGCAAAACGAGTGTCTTTATAAGAAAAGCAAAACTCAGCAAACAGATTTTGGATGAAAACAAGAATAACTGACAAAGGTTTTTGTAAAAACACAAATCTAAAAGAAACACATAATAGTTTCAGGAGCAGAGTCACAGACAGAGCAGCAGGTAATTTATTCAAGGAAATAAAAGACTTGACAGGATAATATTTTTAAGCAATTGAATTTTCATTTCATTTTTCTCTCATTTTGTTAGTTAAATAATGTTTATATGTTAAAGTAAAAATTTTCCACGGTATATTATTGACAAAGCTGCCTCAATGTGACACCACAGGAAGTACAGTGAAAGGAGTTATTAAAAAAACACTTTTACTGTTGTGACATGTGACTGAGAGACATATTTCACCTACATGTGTTTTACTGGGATGAATATCTGAAACAACAAAAAGAGAATCCTCTCAATAACACAACCACACCTGAGGGAATGGAATCAAACACAGAGAATTCGTGCAGATACAGGACGGAAGAAGCAGAGAGAAATTCTGTGTAAGTAAATAACTGACCACTGGGTTTAAGGTAATGACCCACTAAGATGATGTTAAACCGATTCTCAATCACTGAGCAAATGCCTCATCCAGTTTATTTTAAATGTTAAGAAAATTTGCCACCAAGTTTACATGTAATCATTAAAACTGATTTTTTTTGATGTAATGAACTTTTTCCCTTCACACAAAATCCAACAACATTCTGTCAGTGTTTTTAAAGTAGACTCATAAACATATAAAGAGATATTACTGTAGACTGAACTTCATCAGTGAGTCTGAAGAGACCTTCAGCCTCAGACAGCACAATTCTGCCATTTAGAGATCAATCTCTCTGAAGTTTTAATTATTTTATATTTCTGAGGTCAAATATGTTTAGTTTACAATCAACACATAAGTATAATAATAAGTTTGATCATTTCTCTGTCATGGATCACACATTAAACATTAAAGTTATATGTCTGTTATTACCAGCTATAAATTATATAATTATAAACAATAATCAGATATAAATCAGTTTAATCAAAGTTCACAAACATGGCTGTGGTAGGAAACATCATCAGAAAAAGTACTATTAACTTTAAACAAGTCTCCAAATCCTCAGGACTTACATACAACAGTTTTAATAATAAATCCACTCAACATTATTTTTATTTGCAAATGAATATATTTTAATTTTCCACAAATCTGTTTACAAAAATGATAGTTATTGTGATATAGTAGATTATAATAATAATAATAATAATAATAATAATAATAATAATAATAATAATAATAATAATAATAATTAAAGCTGCAAGCAGCATTTCCCGGGTTCAAGCGTTTAAGGCCTTTAGGGAGTTTAAGGCCTTAAAGGATTTTCACATACACAAAGTGACCCGCAAGTTACAGAGGGTGGCACCCGCTCCTAACCTAGTGTCTCTAATATAGAAAAGCTTACCAACGTGTTGCACAATATATGTCATGTGAAGTACTCACCTGTCCAGTTTTCCCTAAAATAAACAAAGTCATATCCATAAAGAGAAGAAACACAAGCATCCAGATGCAGAACGAGTGACCCGCAAGTCACATACACAAAGTGACCGGCAAGTCACATACACAAAGTGACCGGCAAGTCACATACACAAAGTGACCGGCAAGTCACATACACAAAGTGACCCTCAAGTCACATACACAAAGTGACCCTCAAGTCACATACACAAAGTGACCGGCAAGTCACATACACAAAGTGACCCGCAAGTCACATACACAAAGTGACCCGCAAGTCACATACACAAAGTGACCCGCAAGTCACATACACAAAATAACTAAGAAATTGGGATACATGAACAGTCTGACATACTAAAACCGAATGAACAACAATAGAGCCCTCTAATTGAAGCTGAATGTGCTTGGAGGAGAGCACTAACTCAGGGCTCAGAGATTCTAGAATCAGAAGAATCTCTGATTCTAGAACGGTGTTCGGACTGTGATGTCACACAGGATAATGAAGATTGACAGATTGAGATGTCCAATGGTAGGGATCTGAAAAGATAGATAGTGGAGCAAAGAGAGAGAGAGAGAGAACAAGAACAAACAATCGCCGCGGTTTTTGAACTGTGACCTCAGTTTGACCTCTTTCACACGTGTCCCAGGTTTGGTGTTGATAGCTCTTGAGTTATTGAGTTATTGACATTTTAGTAAAACTGGCTCCTCACAGTCCTAACGTTTTGGGGCCCCTTAAGGACCCTGAATCAAAATTTCGACTTTTTTTCGAAAATTATTGTCATTGAGACTCCAGAGAATATTACTGCACTGGATTGGTCTTGATCAGGAGAAAAACCTAGGACTAGTTAGCAAAAGTAGGTTTCGGATAAAATGCGCTATAGCGAAAACATTTAATGGTGGAAATGAAATTTTCAAAAAAAACGCGTTTGTCCCCATAACCCCTAAACCCCTAAAACCCATATGTCCAAATCTCAAGTGCTTTATATCATTGGAATCCTTGGCTCATGACTTTGGGTTTGTCCCCATTCAGGAATTGTCCGATTCCGCTGAGATTTTGGCCCTGAGTAACTGTGACCAGTACTACCATCTGACCAAGTTTGAGCTCTCTAGGCCTTACGGTTTGGGCTGCACAACCGTTTCTAGGGCGGAATAATAATAATAATAATAATAATAATAATAATAATAATAATTAAGGCTGAAAGCAGCATTTCCCGGGTTCAAGCGTTTAAGGCCTTTAGGGAGTTTAAGGCCTTAAAGGATTTTCACATACACAAAGTGACCCGCAAGTTACAGAGGGTGCCACAATATATGTCATGTCATGCTACATATGTCATGCTACAGAGGGTGCCACAATATATCTCATGTGAAGTACTCACCCGTCCAGTTTTCCCTAAAATAAACAAAGTCATATCCATAAAGCAAAGAAACACAAGCACCCAGATGCAGAACGAGTGACCCGCAAGTCATTTCCTGAAGAAAATGTGAATGTGCTTATGTAACCCTCTGCTTAGGTTAATGTAACTACTAACTAGTTTAAGTATTAAGAAATTAAAGCTGGGCTAGTATCAGAAGCTCTAGATACGACAGTGGAGCCTGAAATAGTAACCGGTCATCAAAGAACAGACAACACAAAACATAAATTTGAACATTGTATTATACAAAATGAATGGCAGTTAATTACATTTCCTGCCTACCTAAGCCGGCTTCCTGAGTGCACAGTGCACAATAAAATCAAAATAAATCCTCAAATAAAGAAAGAGTCCATGGAAGTTCTGGATGTGTGTGTGTGGTTCCTAGAGTATGTTCTTTTCACTACCCGGGTAGATTTACGTGTGTTCTTATCTGTATTGCAAATGAAGGCACAGGATGATGCTGGTTCCAAAGATGCCACGGCTGGCCACACCGGGCTCTTGTTCCGTTCACTTCTTCGGTTGGCTCGCCACTGACCGCTAGGGTCAGATCCAGATGGTCTATCCCTTTCTTAAAACCAATCTATACATACAGTACAGAATGTATTCATTACGATTGCCTCATTTCTGTTCAAATCTAATCAACTTTTCTTCATTCAAATGTCAAATCAAATATAACCAATTGTAAAGGTTATAAATACTCTAATCACTATGCAAATGAATATGCACACATCACACCAGATAACATGTCATTTCCAATGAACAACAATCAATCACTCATGTTATTTCCATCTCACAGTACAAAATAAGTCAGAGAATCTCAGAAACCTAGTTCTGAAACCATATAGTTAGGTTTTTCCCCCCTTTTTTTTTTTTTTTTTTAAATCTACTTTTTCATCTATTCTTTTTAACAACTAAGATAAACTCCTACTCATCATATACATATCAAACATGTATATTCACAATTAAATGAACTTAATCACCCTTATTTTAAATACATGTATATTAACTTTTAACTCAACAAAACAGTATGAAGGCACCTTTAGCAGTGTAAACACTATTATAGATCTTCTACATTGGTGTCTAGCTTAGCTGAGCTAGCATAACAAACCAAATAGAACTTGCAGTTAATTGTTAACAATTAGCATGCAGCTAGCGTGATTAGCGATTTTTTATGAGCATCTTAAATAACAAAACAAACAATCTGAATCTGTATCTATATGGTAACAAACAGCAAGAATCAGGTTCATAACTCCGATTGGTTTTAAAAGAACAGTACTTTGCTTCATAATGGAACTTGCACAATCAGCATAACCCTCATTAGCATTAGCACTACCATCCTTACCGGAGGTGTCTTGAGAAGCTCGTGGCCATGCGGCTTAACTCTCTCTCACAAAGCTTTTAACCTAATGGACACACAATATTTCAATATATAGTACAAGATTCTTCTGTTAATTTCTATCCTTTAGAGGATATTTCACATACCAGTCCTTGTTTTCTAGCAACGTCTTTACTGGAGGAAAAGCGTGTTTGTTTGTTTTTGTTTTATGAACTCCCTAGGGTGTATGCGCCACCTGCAGGCAGATTAGAGAGTTGCACTCCAGTAACATTGTGTGGGTTACACTCTCCCCTCCTGACTTATGCACGTCCCTGTGCATGCCAATGTTCAAACAGTTATCACTGGACAGGACAAAATAGGGGGGCAAGCTGGTGCATCATTCTCACTTATGAGGTCATTCCACACAGTAGTCAGCCCTTGAAAGAATGACTTCACCACTGTTACTAAGGGGGTTCCCAGTTCAGTGTAGTCCAGCCGCCTAGTTGGCTGACGATTCCTCATGGATCTCCTTACTAGGTCATCCGTGTCAGCTTGTTCCTCAGTCTCCTTAATCTCCTCTTCTCCTTCATTTTCAATAACATTTGTCTCATCACACTCTGGCATGCTGGAGGGGACTGGAAGTTGCTCAGGGCAGTCCTCATCCAAGCCTTTTAAAAGGTTACCATTGCCAGGTAAGTTTGTCTCTCTTTCCACAGATTCACTTCCAGGTATTTCTTCTATTTCCACAGGTTCATTTCCAGGTAAGTTCGGGTTCTGTGTTACTCTGTTGACTGGAGCAACATCGGGTAGACTACTCTCATTAGCTGGAACATCATCAATCACCTTGTTGAGGTTCGTCGTCAGACTCTCTTTAAAATGGCTTGGACCATGGTGTTTTGGGACATCTCGCGAGACAATATATCTGGTTACTTCTGGAACTGGTTCCTTTTGGGACCAGATAACAGGCGTGATATCATCCTCATCAGAGGACTGATCAACCTCCCTTGGGTCACTGCGAATGTTCTGGCGTGTCTTGCGGCACTCGAGTGGTTTGGGTTGTTTGTCCGGTGTTACATGGAGGAACCCACATGGGAGCAAGAGGTCTCGATGAAGGGTGCGCCAGGGGCCTTCTCCGATCTCTGGTTTTACTGTATAAACGGGGAGGTCTCCAGCTTTCCTCACTACTACATGGACATTGGACTCCCATTTATCAGCAAGCTTGTGCTTCCCACGAATGCGTACGTTCCTGACAAGTACTCTGTCCCCAACATCCAGAGCAGAAGGAGTCACATGCTTATCAAACCTTGTTTTGTTCTTTTCAGCTACCTTGGCAGCACACCTTGTAGCCATTTTGTAGCTCTCCTCGAGGCGGGATTTGAGGTGCTTTACATACTGGGAGTGCGACTTATGTTGCCCCTCTTTGACCGGTAAGCCGAATGCAAGGTCAACTGGCAGGCGTGGCTGGCGTCCAAACATTAACTCATAGGGTGTGAACCCAGTCACTTCACTCCTGGTACAATTATACGCATGGACCAAAGGCTTTACAAAGTCCCTCCAGTGTGACTTATCCTGGTTTTCCAGAGTGCCAAGCATGTCTAACAGAGTGCGGTTAAAACGTTCCACCGGGTTACCCCTTGGGTGGTACGGAGTTGTTCGAATTTTCTGTATGCCCGCAACTTCACACAGTTGTTTGATTAATCGCGACTCAAAATCAGGACCTTGGTCGCTGTGCAGTTTCTCTGGAAAACCATAATGGATGATGAAATTGTCCCATAAGCACTTTGCAACTGTTTGAGCCTTTTGGTTTAGTGTTGGGATAGCCACTGCGTATTTTGTAAAGTGATCTGTGATTACAAGAATGTCCTTTGTGTTACTTCTGTCCGGTTCTATAGACAAGAAGTCCATGCAGACCAGTTCAAGCGGTCTTGTTGTCATGATGTTTACTAAAGGTGCTGCCTTCTCAGGTAGAGTTTTTCTGAGCACACACCTGTTACACATCTTGACTTTCTTCTCAATGTCAGAGGCCATCCTCGGCCAATAGAATCTGGCTCTGACCAAGTCCAGCGTGCGGTCTTTTCCCATATGACCCATGTTATCATGCAGGCTCATCAAGACCATCTCACGAAGTTCTTCAGGTAAGACTAGCTGGTACTGTGTTTGGCCTTCTTCTTGGCGTGTCCTATAGAGGATGCCGTTCCGCAGTTCAAGCCTGGTCAATTCTCTCAACAATAGAGGTAGGTCTGGAAGCAAGGTTCTCACAGCAGGCAGTGGTTTCTCGCCATGCTCAATCTGGAAGATGACATGTTTAATGCATTGGTCGGCTCTCTGTTTGTCTCTGAGCTCTGCCTCTGATAGGTGTGAGATGATGGGAAGCCCTCCAAGCTCATTTTCCTGCTCAAAACTATCAGGCACAGCATCTCCGGAGATGGCTAGGCTCTCGACAAGGGAGATACTTCCATCTCTGCCCATTCCATCATTGGAACAATAAATCAGCTGTCTCTCACAGATGGCACGAACAACCCCCTGATCCACAGCCTCAATGTTATCTGGGTCGGATAGATGGTGTTGTGTGAACTGGCGGATCCTGTCCCACTCTTTTTGAGATGCGGGGTCGTCATGCAGGTTGCCATGCGGACGTCGTGATAATGCGTCAGCATCTCCATTCTGCTTTCCTGGCCGGTACTGGAGCTTAAAGGAGAAGGTAGAGAGAGCAGCTAGCCACCTGTAGCTGGTTGCATCAAGTTTGGCTGAAGTAAGTATGTAGGTAAGGGGATTGCTGTCAGTGACTACTGTGAACTGATTGCCATAGAGGTAGTCACTGAACTTCTCCGTTACAGACCATTTCAGCGCTAAAAACTCAAGCTTGTGAGCTGGATAACGGGACTCACTACGTGATAACCCTCTGCTAGCATAGGCGATGACACGCAGCTGTCCCTCCTGCTCCTGATATAAAGCTGCTCCGAGGCCGGTGGAACTTGCATCCGTGTGAAGGATGTAAGGGAGTGCAGGATTTGCGAAGGCCAGAACCGGGGATGTTGTCAACTTGCCGATGATCATCTCAAATGCCTCTTGGCAGGCGGAAGTCCAACGGTTCAGAAATGGTTCCTTGGGGTTGTAGTATTGGCCACTCCTTTCCTTCGACTTTGGATGCTTCCTTAGAGGTGGGTAGCCAGATGTTAAGTCGTTCAGAGGTTTCATTATACTTGAATAGTCTTTAATGAACTTTCTATAATACCCACAGAATCCAAGGAAGGCTTTCAATTCTTTTAGATGCTGAGGAACTGGCCAGGACTTTAGCGCCGCAATCTTTTCTGGGTCGGTCTCCACGCCGTGCTCTGAGACCACATGCCCCAAGTACCGGACTGAGGACTGGAAGAACCTACATTTTTCCGGAGACAACTTGAGCCCATACTCCTTCAGGCGGTTGAGAACCTTGGTGAGTCTGGCTTCATGATCTTCTAAAGTTTTCGAGAAGACTATCAAGTCATCCAGGAAAACGACAACTTCCCTTAAGTTCATGTCTCCCATGCACTTTTCCATCAGTCTCTGGAAGGTACTCGGGGCATTTGTCACTCCCTGAGGCATGCGATTGAACTCCCAGAAACCGAGTGGGCATACGAAGGCGGTCTTTGGCCTGTCAACCTCGCTGCTTGTTGACTGCAGACACATGCATTTTGAGAACTTGCCATAGCCCGCTGCCGGTGTGTACCAAGGTGCTTCTTCATACGTGTGGCTTTAGCGGCCTGCCTATCCTCCTCAGTGCGAATTAATAACAAGAGTTCTGAAAATGCTGGTGGGTGACGTTTCTTTTCTTCGAGGTTGAGATCAGAGAGCAAAAGGTTGTCCCAACACCCGCGACAAAACTGTTTGAGAATGTGTCTATCTGCTTCTCCAGCAGTAGCTCCTCCTCTCTTAACAGCATGGTTCAGGGCAGCTTGAAGGCGGCAGAGGTAAGTAGAGGCCTTTTCACCAGGATCCTGAAGAGTATTCATAAACTGGGCGAAAAGCTCCTCGCCGTCCTCAACAGTTCCGAAGGCTGCGTCCAGCAGTTGAAGGTAGGTTTCAGGAGTAGCTTCGGGACTTAGCCTTTTGACAATGTCCGCTGCAGGAGAGAGCAAACTTTCAAAGATTTTCCGTGACTTCTGAAGATTAGACAGGGTGGGGTCTTTCCTGAGAAGCTCAACATGTGAACGCCATGTGTCGTAGTCTGTCTCACTATTGGGCCTGGGGAGCTTGCCTGAGAACGAACGAAGCTTGATGGGAAAGTGTGAATGTGTGTTTAATTCATCTTTCCTCACAATGTGCTCTACAATGACTTTTTGAATTTCAGGTGGGTTCAGGTCACTCTCCACAAAGGACAGACTTTGCTTTGCATCAGCTGGTGGGCATGGCTTAGCACCACTATGAATGAACCTTTCCCTAGAAGAATCTGGGAGTAGCTGGGGGTGTGAGGGTTCAAATGTGTCAAGAGACGTGTTGAGCTGTCCAGCTCCAAACTCATTATCACCACTACAATCGGTCTCGATTGTCTCACTGATCTCTAACATCATTTCTTTCAACAGCTCTTCAAAGCTTCGTCCACTCAGTTTTGCTAGCTTCTTTATTTCAGCAAGGCAGGCTTTGGTAACATTGCTGCCAACTTTAGTTGTGTACACACTTGCCAGAGCTTGAACGTAGTACTTTACATCTGGATTGTCCTTAAGCTCATGTGTGTAGGGTAGAAGAGGGGTTAAGGCTTCAATAGTAGAACCATCTTGATACTCAATAATCAGGTTTTTATAAAACTCTGAGTTAATGTCAGTAACTGGGACAAGTCTCATGGAGCCATACTTCTTAAGGAAGTCTATGATCTCCTCATCTTCTGGTGATTCAAGCAAACCACTCACCACTACTGCGTTGGGGATTTTGATACCTGAGCTCATTATGAACTCCATGTTTGGTAAAGGATGATCTGTAAATGTGACAATTACTTACACACTTAAAATAGTTTCACACACGTGTAATGTGGTTCACTGATGACACATACCCAGGCTCCTGGCTGGCTCGCCACTTGTAACCCTCTGCTTAGGTTAATGTAACTACTAACTAGTTTAAGTATTAAGAAATTAAAGCTGGGCTAGTATCAGAAGCTCTAGATACGACAGTGGAGCCTGAAATAATAACCGGTCATCAAAGAACAGACAACACAAAACATAAATTTGAGCATTGTATTATACAAAATGAAGGGCAGTTAATTACATTCCCTGCCTACCTAAGCCGGCTTCCTGAGTGCACAGTGCACAATAAAATCAAAATAAATCCTCAAATAAAGAAAGAGTCCATGGAAGTTATGGATGTGTGTGTGTGGTTCCTAGAGTATGTTCTTTTCACTACCCGGGTAGATTTACGTGTGTTCTTATCTGTATTGCAAATGAAGGCACAGGATGATGCTGGTTCCAAAGATGCCACGGCTGGCCACACTGGACTCTTGTTCCGTTCACTTCTGCGGTTGGCTCGCCACTGACCGCTAGGGTCAGATCCAGATGGTCTATCCCTTTCTTAAAACCAATCTATACATACAGTACAGAATGTATTAATTACGATTGCCTCATTTCTGTTCAAATCTAATCAACTTTTCTTCATTCAAATGTCAAATCAAATATAACCAATTGTAAAGGTTATAAATACTCTAATCACTATGCAAATGAATATGCACACATCACACCAGATAACATAAGTCATTTCCAATGAACAACAATCAATCACTCATGTATTTCCATCTCACAGTACAAAATAAGTCAGAGAATCTAAGAAACCTAGTTCTGAAACCATATAGTTAGGTTTTTTCCCCCTTTTTTTTTTTTTTTTTTTAAATCTACTTTTTCATCTATTCTTTTTAACAACTAAGATAAACTTCTACTCATCATATACATATCAAACATGTATATTCACAATTAAATGAACTTAATCACCCCTATTTTAAATACATTTATATTAACTTTTAACTCAACAAAACAGTATGAAGGCACCTTTAGCAGTGTAACCACTATTAAAGATCTTCTACAGTGGTGTCTAACTTAGCTGAGCTAGCATAACAAACCAAATAGAACTTGCAGTTAATTGTTAACAATTAGCATGCAGCTAGCGTGATTAGCGATTTTTTATGAGCATCTTAAATAACATAAAACAATCTGAATCTGTATCTATATGGCATCAAACAGCAAGAATCAGGTTCATAACTCCGATTGGTTTTAAAAGAACAGTACTTTGCTTCATAATGGAACTTGCACAATCAGCATAACCCTCATTAGCATTAGCACTACCATCCTTACCGGAGGTGTCTTGAGAAGCTCGTGGCCATGCGGCTTAACTCTCTCTCACAAAGCTTTTAACCTAATGGACACACAATATTTCAATATATAGTACAAGATTCTTCTCTTAATTTCTATCCTCTAGAGGATATTTCACATACCAGTCCTTGTTTGTTTTCTAGCAACGTCTTTACTGGAGGAAAAGCGTGTTTGTTTGTTTTTGTTTTATGAACTCCCTAGGGTGTATGCGCCACCTGCAGGCAGATTAGAGAGTTGCACTCCAGTAACCTTGTGTGGGTTACACTCTCCCCTCCTGACTTATGCACGTCCCTGTGCATGCCAATGTTCAAACAGTTATCACTGGGCAGGACAAAATAGGGGGGCAAGCTGGTGCATCATTCTCACTTATGAGGTCATTCCACACAGTAGTCAGCCCTTGAAAGAATGACTTCACCACTGTTACTAAGGGGGTTCCCAGTTCAGTGTAGTCCAGCCGCCTAGTTGGCTGACGATTCCTCATGGATCTCCTTACTAGGTCATCCGTGTCAGCTTGTTCCTCAGTCTCCTTAATCTCCTCTTCTCCTTCATTTTCAATAACATTTGTCTCATCACACTCTGGCACGCCGGAGGGGACTGGAAGTTGCTCAGGGCAGTCCTCATCCAAGCCTTTTAAAAGGTTACCATTGCCAGATAAGTTTGTCTCTCTTTCCACAGATTCACTTCCAGGTATTTCTTCTATTTCCACAGGTTCATTTCCAGGTAAGTTCGGGTTCTGTTTCACATACCATATTTCACATACCAGTCCTTGTTTGTTTTCTAGCAACGTCTTTACTGGAGGAAAAGCGTGTTTGTTTGTTTTTGTTTTATGAACTCCCTAGGGTGTATGCGCCACCTGCAGGCAGATTAGAGAGTTGCACTCCAGTAACCTTGTGTGGGTTACACTTGCACGTGGCAAATTCCCCTCATCGTGCTGAGTGTTTTGATATGTCACATGTCCATGTTGTGCTAACTGTTTTGATTTCGCTCATTTTGGGGGCGGGGCTACACGTGAGGTCAGTTCTCCTCATCGTGCTGAGTGTTTTGATATATGACATGTCCATGTTGTGCTAACTTTTTGATTTCGCTAATTTTGGGGGCGGGGCTACACGTGACGTCATCAGAATACCCGCGAGAATCAGAATCTTTCTCAGAATCAGAATCTTTGCCTTACAAGTCAGCACAAAATTGGGTTTTTGGACTGTTGGGGGCGCTAGAGGGCTTTTTTTTTTAAAATGGCTGTTTTTAGTGATTTTTCCGTTATAGCGCCACGAAGTGGCCAATCGCCACGGTTTTTGAACTGTGAAGATTGACAGATTGAGATGTCCAATGGTAGGGATCTGAAAAGATAGATAGTGGAGCAAAGAGAGAGAGAGAGAGAACAAGAACAAACAATCGCCGCGGTTTTTGAACTGTGACCTCTGTTTGACCTCTTTCACACGTGTCCCAGGTTTGGTGTTGATAGCTCATTTAATTCTTGAGTTATTCACATTTTAGTAAAACTGGCTCCTCACAGTCCAAACTTTTTGAGGCCCCTTAAGGACCCTGAATCAAAATTTCAACTTTTTTTTGAAAATTATTGTCTTTGAGACTCCAGAGAATATTACTGCACTGGATTGGTCTTGATCAGGCGAAAAACCTAGGACTAGTTAGCAAAAGTAGGCTGAAGCGCCCCAAATTGTCCGATTCTGCTGAGATTTTGGCCCTGAGTAACTGTGACCAGTACTACCATCTGACCAAGTTTGAGCTCTCTAGGCCTTACGGTTTGGGCTGCACGATCGTTTCTAGGGCGGAATAATAATAATAATAATAATAATAATAATAATAAAAATAATAATAATAATTAAAGCTGCAAGCAGCATTTCCCGGGTTCAAGCGTTTAAGGCCTTTAGGGAGTTTAAGGCCTTAAAGGATTTTCACATACACAAATTGACAAATAAACAAAGTCATATCGGTGAGTCTACAATCCTCGTGCGAAGCAAAACGAAGTATGAAAACATACTTGGCAATAAAGACCATTCTGATTCTGATTCTGATTCTGAGACTTTGCCTTACGAGTCAGCACAAAATTGGGTTTTTGGACCTATGGGCACAAACGCGTTTTGGGGCGCTGAAGCGCCCAGACTGTCCGATTCCTCTGAGATTTTGGCCCTGAGTAACTGTGACCAGTACTACCACCTGACCAAGTTTGAGCTCTCTAGGCCTTACAGTTTGGGCTGCACGACCGTTTCTAGGGCGGAATAATAATATTATAATAATAATAATAATAATAATAATAAAAATAATAATAATAATTAAAGCTGCAAGCAGCATTTCCCGGGTTCAAGCGTTTAAGGCCTTTAGGGAGTTTAAGGCCTTAAAGGATTTTCACATACACAAAGTGACAAATAAACAAAGTCATATCGGTGAGTCTACAATCCTCGTGCGAGGCAAAACGAAGTATGAAAACATACTTGGCAATAAAGACCATTCTGATTCTATTCTGATTCTGAGACTTTGCCTTACGAGTCAGCACAAAATTGGGTTTTTGGACCTATGGGCACAAACGCGTTTTGGGGTGCTGAAGCGCCCCTGATTGTCCGATTCCTCTGAGATTTTGGCCCTGAGTAACTGTGACCAGTACTACTAAGTTTATCAGTACTACCAAATCTGACCAAGTTTGAGCTCTCTAGGCCTTACGCTTTGGGCTGCACGACCGTTTCTAGGGCGGAATAATAATAATAATAATAGTAATAATAATAATAAATATCCTAACAAAAACAATAGGTTTCCAGCGCTTCGCGCTTGAACCCTAATAATAATAATAATAATAATATTTATCTGCATACTCATCACCTACTGTGTGTTTCTCTTGTTTTTCTCTTGTGCCATTATACAGGACAGAGTTAGTAAGTGGAACCTTCAGTCTGTACTAACAACTGAGCAAGTCGTGACATCAGAGTGAAAGTGAAACCAGACCAGCCTGAATGTTCACCTCAACCAGGAAGTCAGAAAACTCTAAAAAACAAATGCTGGGTTTAAATACTGTAAATCCAGTGGATCTGAGAAGAGCATAAATACGAGCAGCTATGACAGAAAACACAAAGTATGTTCTTTATTTAATCTTCTTTGATAGTTTATCATTTCTGCAGGATGTTTTATTACTGTGAACTGAGTGTAGAGTTTTTTTTTGTGTAGAGTGAACTGAGCTGTAGTTTTGTCCCCTGGGAAACATGACCATCTATTATTCTGATGACTGTCATTGACTTTGTAGATTAATGTTTTTTTTATTTTATTTATTAAATAAGGATTTCTTTAAAATGAAATATAAGCTCATGCTCAGTTTAAACATTTAAATGTATTTTTATGTCTGTTACATGTTAGTCTTACTAACACCAGGAAATGAGAAACTATAATATATTATTATAGTTATTGACTGTCAGAAGGCTCAGTAAAAGTCTGTTCTTTTTACCATATAATGTGTTGCAGTATGTTTACTGACCAATGATTTGTTGCTTTTAAAAGGTTTAAAAGAAGAAAAATGGATATGACATTCGTAAAACCAGGAAATAGCAGCTGGAGCAGCAAGGATACATCTGCTATCTGTAAGTTACAAGTACTTGTGGATGTTAGATAAAGCCAGATTAAGCTTCTGATTATTACATCAAATGCTTTTCAGCATGGGCGGCACCAGAGAATTTGAACACAAATGCTGAGGGCACGCCAGTTTATTTACAGGGGGAGCTGAGACATTATAAATAATATTTAAAATAGGTCTTTGGCGTATATATTTTATATTCTCATTTTCACTAGAAGTGAATTCTGAAATAGAATTATGAGGTCACTTATTAGGCACAAGAAACAGCTCCATTTTTAAAATAAAATGTAATGATTTAATAATAATCTATTATTGCTTTAAGAACAAACAATGTATGTTGGTGCTATGGGTGAGCTTTGTTCTTTCTTGGAGATGCTGAAGCACCTACACTTACTTGCTCCTCTCTGGTGCTGCCTATGCTTTTCAGAGTTCATTAATCCACAGTTAAATTTAAACCCCATTGTCTCAGAGCAGGATAAAGCAGATACTGAACATAAAGACAGTAAATGAATCATGCTGTAATGAAGCGTCATAGGGCTGAGGATCCATTTGCAGGCTTTATTAGAATACTCGCAGTACAACAGGCAAAGGTCAACGTAGGCAAACACACCAATACAGTAGACAGAAATCGTGGTCAATACAACAGGCAGAAGGTCGGGGCAGGCGGCAGAGAATCGTACAAAACAGTAATACAAAACAGGAAACACTCGGAATGATAGCCGAGGCAAATCAAGACTTTGCACAGAAGTAAAGTTCAAGTTCGTTTATATGGTCAGTGGCTGATTGAGAACAGGTGGCAGTGCAATCACCACATGAGGATGCGTACGATGCCGGGGTCTTCCAAGAGGTCGAGGGGCCGGTTTATCCGGGTGCTGTCGGTGAAACTCGGCGGTGAGTGACGGGTCCAGCATGTCCCTCGCCCCTACTCAAGAGCGTTGCTCTGGACCCTACCCCTCCCAGTCGACCAGAAATTCGAGGTTACCGCCCCGGCATCTGGAGTCTAGTAGGTTGTGGACCTGATATGCCTCTTCGCTGCCGACCAACGGGGCGGTGGCACTGGTGGGTCGGCAGCCTCCTCTCTTTCCCTCTCGGACCACCGGCGGGTTTAAGTAACGAGACATGGAAAGTGGGAGAGATGCGGTAAGTGGAGGGTAACGCCAGGTGGTATGACACCGGGTTTATTTGTTTAATGATCCTGAATGGACCCACGTACCTAGGACTGAGCTTTCTGCAGGAGACGGATGTCACGGGTGGAGAGCCAAACCAACTGACCAGGTTGGTAATCTGGGTGCGTTCTGCGGCGTTTGTCAGCCTGGTGTTTTTGTTGCCTTACGGCTCTTTGCAGCTGGTGATGTGCCTCGTTCCAGGTCTCTTCGATCCTACGGAACTAATCATCCACTGCTGGTAGATCTGAGGGCTCACCAGACAATGGGGATAGAGGCGGTTGATACCCAAGTATACACTGGAATGGTGTGATACTGGTGGTTGATTTTGGTGAGTGAGTTCTGTGCGTATTCCACCCACATGAGGTACCTGCTCCAGTCACCCTGGTTATTCTGACAATACGAGTGGAGGAAACGGGTAAGTTCTTGATTCATGTGCTCAGTTTGGCTGTTGGCTTGTGGGTGATATCCTGAGGTAAGACTGATGTTGAAGTTTAATTGTTTGAAGAAGGCAGACCAAACTCGGGATGTGAACTGCTGTCCTTTGTCGGAGACTAGGTCCTCAGGTAGGCCGTAGAAGCGGAACACGTAATTACAGATGGTTTCCGCTGTCGCGAATGCTGTGGGCAGTTTGGATAGAGGTATCAGGTGGCAAGCCTCTGAGAATCGATCTACGATGGTGAGGATTACGGTGCAGTTGCTGGACTTGGGTAGATCGGTGACGAAGTCAATGGCTATGTGGGACCAGGGTCGCAGCGGGATTGCTAAGGGCTGCAGTAATCCGGCAGGGAGTTGATGTGAGGCTTTATATGTGTTACACACAGTACAGTTTCTCACAAAGTTTCCTACATCTTCGGACAGAGAGGACCACCAGAACTTATTCTGAGCGTCGGGTAGTTGCCGAGATGCCGGGATGACCGGAGCTTGGAGAGGCATGCAGTAGTTCGAGGAGGGCTGAGCGTTAGTTTGCCGGCACGTAGGTCTTGGTGGGAGGACAGTCGGCAGTAGTCGGAGACAGCGCGTTGGTTTGGGAGATTTCGGTCATATTGTCCCATTGAATGGGAGCGACAATTTGAGCTTCGGGGATAATGGACCCGGCCGGCGGGTTCTGGTCGAGCTCATTGTCTAGGCGGGAGAGTGCATCAGCTTTAATGTTCTTGGACCCTGGTCTGTAGGTGACTGAAGCGGAAGCATGTGAAGAACATAGCCCATTGCGCTTGGCATGTGTTCATTCGCTTGGCAGAGCATAGGTATTCTAGATTTTTATGATCTGTGAGGACCATGAAAGGATGTTGGGCGCCCTCCAGCCAGTGCCGCCACTCCTCGAATGCTGCCTTTCATGGCTAGCAATTCGCGGTCTCCTACATCATAGTTGCGTTCGGTAGCCGATAGTTTCCGGAAGAAGTAAACACACGGGAACATTTTGTTGGCCGGCCCCTGACACTGTGACAGGACCGCTCCAATTCCTGTGTTGGAGGTGTCCACTTCGACAGTGAACATAACAGTGAAGAGTCAGGGTTATGGAGAATGTGAGCCGTGGTGAAACACTCCTTCAAGAGACGAAAGGCTGTAATTGCCTCGGGTTGACCACGTGAGCCCAGGAAGGATGTGGAGGTACAAATGAGGTTGTAAGCGTTGCGTAGGTCCAGTTTGGTGAAATATTTGGCCTTGCGCAGTTGTTCTGGAGCTGATGGGATGAGTGGGAGAGGATAACGAAACTTTACGGTTAGCTCATTCAGAGCCCGATAGTCGATGCAAGGTCGGAGCCCTACGTCCTTTTTCTTCACAAAGAAGAACCCTGATGAGGCTGGTGATACTGAATGCCGAATAAACCCCTTCTTTAATTCCTCCTTGATGTAGTTATTCATTGCTTCAGTTTCTGGTTGTGACAGGGGAAAGATTCTGCCCTTGGGTGGTGTGGCGTCGGGCAGGAGCTCGATGCAGCAATCACTGGGTCGATGAAGAGGTAACTCTGTGGCCTTGAACTTGTTGAATGCCTCTGTGAGATCGCGATATTCGGCCGGAAGGCCGAGAATGGCAGGAGATTCAGGTGTGGTGATCGTGGAGTTGATCTGGAATGGTGTCTTGGAGGGCTGGAAATGTTGGGTGCAGGACTACCTCGCAAGCTTTGCAGCACAGTGACGAGTTCACTCGTGAGCGAGGTAAGAGGAGTCAACTGCTTCTAATGGCCTTCTGTAATGAAGCGTCATAGGGCTGAGGATCCATTTGCAGGCTTTATTAGAATACTCGCAGTACAACAGGCAAAGGTTGACGTAGGCAAACACACAGAGGTGGGTAGTAACGAATTACATTTACTTCGTTACATTTACTTGAGTACATTTTTTTGTAACTTGTACTTTTTGAGTATAATTAAAGATGCGTACTTTTACTCTTACTCAAGTAGATTTTTAGTGGAAAAACTTTACTTTTACTTCGCTACAATCGGCGGCGTTCCTCCGTTACTCAAATATGAGATTTAATAAATAATTAGTTTATATGACAAGTCTTGCGAGACGTTGGAGAGGCTGCTTCGCGAGGGTATGCTGCGCATCTCCCGCTGAAGTTTAGCGCGCCTTTAGTTGGAAGATGATGGCTGAAGCAGAGGAAGACGTTTGCGCTTTATCAAAGGCAGATCACCCGTGGCCTCAAATTAATTCTATATTTTCACTCCAAGATGTAAAAAATAATAGCTTTATAATGAGATGCATTCTGTGTGCACCAAAACAAACAGACAATGCAGCTTACAAGAATACCAGCTCCAACCTAAAAAAACACGTAGCAGTAAGTGTCAAAATTATGCCTATTTGATGGTAATTTCGTAACTATGGGCACTTTGACCTTAACGTAATACTACATTTCACACAATATCTGAATGTTTTCCCTCACATACGCTCTCGTGCAATCCTGTGAACCCTACAAACAACACATTCATGAACAAACGTTCATTATAAGCATCTGCATTTTAATATCCATGTTCCACAAAATAAATTGAATTGCATACTGTAAGACGTTTTGCATTTATACGCAAATCCTGACATCTCACAAGTTTTTTTGACTAAGTTTTTTTTTCAGTAAAGTGTAGAACATATACAAAATAAAAACGGGATTGTATTTTGTTTTATCCCTACCTAAAGAATACATGTACTTACTTATAAAATGTAACAAATGTAAGAATAAAGTAAATTAATCTTAAAAGGAAGAGCAGGTTAGCCCAGCACATCATTCATTTACATCATTAAACCATTAATCACATATACACACACACACACATATATATACACACACACACACACATACACACACATATATATACGTGTATATATATACGTGTGTGTGTGTGTGTGTGTGTGTGTGTGTGTGTGTGTGTGTGTGTATATATATATATATATATATATATATATATATATATACACACACACACACACACACACACACACACACACAGTCCCAGTGAGGGGTTATGGGAAGTGTAGTCCGGAAGCTACTAATACTTGGGAGAATGTTCCCTCTAGTGGCGATCGGAGGACGAGGCAGGTGCTACATTCAGGACACATGCAGCATTGACCAATCATATCATTTAGTCCTAATCCATTCTTTTTGACTACCTGCTTCCACCTATAATAAATAAAGAACGGATCTTCTGATACACAGCTCTAATACATATCTCCTTATGGTAATTTATAGTAAAGCCTTCACTTTTTTTTTTACAACTCTGCAACTTTTGCAACTCTGAGATTAAAAGATAATCCACTTTTTTTTATATGTTATTACCCACTTTTCAGTTCCACACAAAATGTTCTTTGTTCTCTGAAATAAAGAATTAAAGAATTTTACTGATTTGTTTATTTTTATCCTTTATCTCTCACCCAGTTGCAGGTGAATCCAGCGGCCACCTGACTGAAGAGCAGTTAAAGTGTTCTATCTGTCTGGAAGTGTTCACTGATCCCGTCACCACTCCATGTGGACACAGCTTCTGCAAGAGCTGCATTACACAAAGCTGGGATATGAGTGAACACTGCCATTGTCCATATTGTAATGAGAAATTCACCATAAGACCTGAACCCAAGATTAATATAACACTGAGAGAGGTTGCAGATAACTTCAAGAAGAGAAGCAAAGAGCCTCCTGAGAGTTTGGAGGTTCTCTGTGACGCCTGCACTGGTGTGAAGCAGAAGGCTGTAAAATCCTGTCTGGATTGTGGTGTGACTTTCTGTTCGTCTCATTTAGAGCCTCATATTAATGTTCCAAGATCTAAGAAACACAAACTAATAAACGCAGTGAAGAACCTGGAGATGTACATGTGCCAGAAGCATGTGAGACCTCTGGAGCTCTTCTGTAGAGATGATCAGATGTATCTGTGTCAGTTCTGCATTGAAGGAGAACACAAGAATCACAATGTTATTCTGTTAGAGGAGGAGAGTGGAGAGAAGAAGGTTAGAGACACTGACAGTGGTTATTTTTGTCATGAAGAAAATAAATGTGTTTACATTTTGTAAATAAACTGCTATGTGTTTTTGATTTCTGTGCACAGATTCAGCTGCAGAAAACACAGACAGAGCTGCAGCAGATGATCCAGGAGCGACTGAAGAAGATCCAGGAGATTAATCACTCAGTAGAGCTCAGCAAAGTGGGTGAAACATGATGTAGTTCTTATCTGCTGCATTCTGTACATTTGTCCTCCATATTTCATGTCACAGGCTATAACACTTTTTGGTAAATGTGAGAAATTCTTCTGTTCTTTAGAGAAACATGGAGAAAGAGAAATCAGACAATGTTGAAGTCTTCAAAGCTCTGATTCGTTCCATTGAGAGGATTCAGGCTGAGCTGCTGGAGGTGATGGAGGAGAAGCAGAAAGCAGCAGAGAAGCAGGCTGAAGGACTCATTAAAGAGGTGGAGCAGGAAATCGAGGAGCTAAAGAGGAGAGACACTGAGCTGGAGCAGTTCTCACACACTGAAGATCATCTCCACTTCCTAAAGGTCAGAGTTCCTCTCTCTATCACTCTGACACTGTGCAGAAGATCACAGAACATCAGCTGAGGGATTTCTCTTCTCTCATGTTCTACTGTAGATTTACCCGTCACTGTGCATCGCTCCACACACCAAGAACTGGTCTGAGATCAGCATTAACATTGACCTGAGTGTGGACGTTCTGAGGACGACTCTGTCTCGGATTCAGAAGACTCTGAATAAGAAACTCAGTGTGACGCTGAATAAGATATTGAGAGAAACAGGTGAGAAACTGAGAAGTCTGTAACAGATTAATTATTTTGTTAAAGGCTGTATGAACATTGCTAATTAGTTGTTTTATTGGTAAATAAATGAATGTAAATTTGTATTACTAAATTTTATAGCTTCATCTGATGCCAAGTTTATATTAAAACATCTCTGATCTATTAAATATTTTTGTTGTGATTAGTCTCCACAGAACTGAAGAGGATTCAGCAGTATGCAGGTACACTGCACTTACTGTATTATACATTTACATTATATTAATGATACTTCAGTCATTTTAATAAAGATTTAGAATGATTCCTGCTATGAAATTAGCTTCTTATCCCAGCTCTCTATCACCTATTATGCAAAAATATGAATATAAGAATATATAACCCTCAATATAACTGATCTTCTACATTAGAAGACTCGTGTCTGCAGATCCGACATCTCTGAATGGTCAACAGATATTTAACAAATATTCAAATCAAATTATACATTTTAAGCTTTAAAGTTTAGTAAGTTTAAAATGTTTCACCTTGTCCAGTTTTTTCTCTTTAATCTTATATCTGTAAAATAAAGTGACCCATATAAAAAAAAGATCAGAAATACACATAAAAAACATTTAAATAAAACTAGATTTGTAAAGTTCGTTGCGACAAACTTCGCAAATACCGGTGCTTTTTGGAGGCGAGTGGACATAAGGGTCAGTGTTACTTTTGGAGGCAAGTGGACAGAAAGCTAGGGTGCCAAAACATTTGGAGGCAAGTGGAGACGAGCATGTGATGTCATCTGAATACTCCTGAGGAAGTTCCCCTCATTGTGCTGAGTGTTTTGATATGTCACATGTCCATGTTGTAAAAACGTTTTTGATTTTGCATATTTTGGGGGCGGGGCTGCGGCACAACCGGAAGGCCAGTTGGTACACCAATTTAAAACTTTGTTCTGAGTATCATCCTAAAGGAGCTGGCCGAGTTTGGTGTAGATTGTTCGAAAGCTTGCCGAGTTATAAACCTCCAAAGTTTATAATGGGAGTCTATGGGGAAAAAAGGCCAATTTGAGACCCGGTACCGGAAGTACCGGTACTCGGATCGCTTAGAAAAGTAATAGCAACAAACTTGGTGCATGTGGCTCGAAAGCCCTAGGCCGCATTAAATTTTATAAGTTTTTGTCTAAGCTGAAATAGGAAAACAGAATGTTGGCTTCTACAAAGACAACATAATAAAAAATAAACAGGTTAAACCATAAACTTTAAACACACTGAGCATTTTTTACACTAAATTTGGCCCATACGTATGTTCCACAAACCTGCTTATAATTTTGAAATGATTGTGTTTAATGAATTTGTTTGTTATTATTATTTACCTGATTACTCATCACATTCTGTTTGTTTTCCTGTCAGTGTATGTAACTCTGGACCCTGATACAGCTTGTCCCTATCTTGTCCTCAGTGATGAAGGAAAACAAGTTGTATGTGGAGACACAAAGCAGAATCTCCCAGACACCCCGAAAAGATTCACTAATTACACCATGGTCCTGGGAAAGCAGGGTTTCTCATCGGAGAGGTTTTACTATGAGGTGCAGGTCAGCGGGAAGACTGAGTGGGGTTTAGGAGTGGTCAGAGAGTCTGTTAATAGGAAGGGAGATATTGATTCATTTAAACCTCTGACTGGATTCTGGACTGTGGTTCTGAGGAACGGGAACGAGTATGAGGCTGGTGATGACCCGTATATCTCCCTCTCCCTCAGAGAAAAGCCCCAGAAAGTGGGAGTGTTTGTGGATTATGAGGAGGGTCTGGTCTCCTTTTATGATGTTAAGGCCAGGTCTCATATCTACTCTTTCACTGGTCAGACCTTCACAGAGAAACTCTATCCATTCTTCAGTCCTTGCTTGAATGACGGAGGTAAAAACTCTGCACCATTGATCATCTCTCGTGTGCTAAAGACTGATTAAATTCTCACCTCAATCAATTATATGAAATGACTGAAATGAAAGACACTGGGTCTTATTTGTCAGGTTTAAGTTGTGAAAATTTTTTCACTATTTCACTGCTCATAAGTATATAGTGACACCAACAAAACTCTTTAAATGGTCGATCCCAGAGAGCTAAAAGTGTGAAATGGAAATAAATCTACAAACAGGAAAAATACTTTTCTTAGTGGCAGAAATGAAAGTTTATAAAATATAAATGATAATATAATTTATCAGTATAACAGATCGGATTAGAAATATTGAATCTAGACTCTAAATATAGAAAAGGTGAATTATGTGTGAAGTAAATTAGTTGAAAAGAAAATGGTTTAACATGAAATCAGTGAGAGAGAAAATTACATATCAGCACTGAACCCAGGTGACCATGAACACCAAGCACAATTCAATTCTATTTGTCAGAAGTCTCTCATGCTGAGAAACTATTTTTTTTATCTGTTGCTTTAATGGAATGTTAACACTGATATCACTTTGAATGAGGTGTACATGTTCATTATTCTGTTTTCCTGCTCATGTCTGATGCTTGCTTGTTAGTGCCTTTTGAGTTTGCTCTTGGTTTGTGAATATTAAATATCCTGTGTATGACTTTTGGACAGTTTCTTTTTCTTTATGCTTCACTGTACATTTACTGTGCATGGATCCTGAGCATTATGTAACCTTTGTTTAAAGTGCTAAAAATGAAAAGGAACCAACTACGCTATCTGGGTTATTTTATTCACCCAGGAAAATAAGTTAAACCCAAAAAGAAATTACAATAGTATGAAGGACCCTGCCGGTTCGGATCGGATTAAAGACAGAGACGTGACTTTCCAAAAATAGTACAAATTTATTTTGCAACAATCATTTGATTAAAAAAAAATACTCTTAAAAAATACTTTAAAATATCAAGCCATTTTAGCTTTTATACATTCACATGATATGGATTTTTGATATCAAGAATTCAGTTTTCAATACTTAAAATAAATATTAAGAGTGTGATTTCTAGTAGTAACCATATTTTGATACCAGGTATTACATTTAAATTCAATTGCTAATATTCAACTCAAAATTCTATTTAAAATATTCCATTCAATAAAGATTTGTTTATACCTCATTTAATTCTGTATTGTTTTACTCTTTGACCGAGAGATGGAGCAAACTTTTTTTAAAAGTAGGGAGGTTTGTAGTGGGAGCAGTGGGGTGTCAAGTGTGAATGTGTGGCAAATGGTTTACATGGCTCACGGGTCAGGTAGGAGGGCCCCTTAGCAGAATTTTGCTTAGGGCCCCAGTGAGGTCAGGATCGGCTCTGGTGTATACCACACACTTATGTCCAAGTAAATACTCATGGAATTTCTCACTCATCGCCCATTTAAGGGCCAAGAATTCCAGCTTCATGGAACTATAATTCGACATATTTCTCTCTGAAGGTCTTAATCCTCAACTTGCATAGGCTACAGGTCGAACTCTGCCCCCCGTTCCTGAGACAGGACTGCTCTCAATCCGCTGTAACTTGCATCTACTTCTAAGATAAATGGCAATGAGAAGTCTGCATAGGCCAAGAGGGGAGCGCTCACCAACCGCTGCTTCAAAGTATCAAAACTTTATTGACATTCCTCTGTCCAAGCCTCCTTGCAAGACCGGGCTGTACTTTTCCTCTTAACCCCAGTCAGATCAGCTACTATGAAGTGGGGCAGCCAGCTTGGCAAAACCCTCCACAGACCTCCTGTAATAACTGGCAAAAGGACCGAAGGACCGAAGTTCTGAGACCTGCTGGGGAGGCTGCCAATTAGCAACTGCCTCAATTTTCTTAGGGTCAGCCGCCACCCCCTGGTCGAAAATCAAGTGCCCCAAGTAGCCCACCTCGGGCCAGAAAAACGAACACTTCTCTAGTTTGGTTTTTAAGCCTTCTTCTTGTAAACACCTCCAGTCATTACAACTGCTCAGACACAACTGTACAGAAGGCAGTTTTCATCTTGTCCTTCTTGGCCACTGGGACCCGATTGTAGCCACTTGCGAGGTCCATTGTAGTGAACCACCAAGCACCTGAAAGAGCATCCAAAGATTCCTCTATTCTTGGTAATGGAAAGGAATCTTTTTTGTCTTACTGTTCAATTGATGATAATCAACACACATTCACAGGCTACCATCATTTTTCTTTACCATCATTTTTCTTTACCTGCTACTTTCTCTTATAATTTGGGTTTCCAGTAACTGATTAATGTGAGATTTGACTGCCTCATTCTGATGGAGGTAAGCGTCTATAACGCTGACTAACGGGAACCTCATCAGTCAGAGGAATATCATGTGTAATCAAAGTGGTACAACCCAAATCACCATTGTGTTCTGAAAACAGAAGATTCTGAAAACAGAATATTTAGACAGCAGCACCCTAACCTGACACTGTTCTTCAGCAGTTAATGGAAACAGATCAACAGCATTTATCTTGTCCTGTAGGGAACCAGTAATTACCTGGGAAGAGACAGTGGCCTGCACACTCAAAGGAACATCTTCAACACCTGGGGGTAAACTCACTACCGTTACTGTACTAATAGTTCCCAGAACAGTTTGCGCCCTACATTGATAACTGGAACATAAACTGTCCACAAGCTACCATAACAATGGCAGGGAAAGCCAGAAGGCCCGCTGCCAACCCACCACTAGAGGGCTCAAACACAACAGTCAATCCAGCATGTTGCTGAGAACAAGTAGCGGGAATAAACTTCATGGTGCCGCCTGGTACATGAATACACTTACCTCCTCGAACCTGGGCTGAAGAGTCTAAAGGGGCCTTTACCTGAAATTGATGGCATTTCTGTAGGGCTTGTTGCCATGAGTTTTTCCCTAACCCAAGGCTCAAAATTATTCAAATAAATGCTTTCAGCAGTGGTGTCAAAAGTATTCACGTTCAATACTCATGTAGAAGTATAGTGATGTGACATACGGCTAAGTACGGTGACCCATACTCAGAATTCGTTCTCTGCATTTAACCCATACAAAGTGCACACACACAGCAGTGAACACACACACACCGTGAACACACACCCAGAGCAGTGGGCAGCCATTTATGCTGTGGCACCTGGGGAGCAGTTGGGGGGTTCGGTGCCTTGCGCAAGGGCACCTCCGTCGTGGCCGGCCCGAGACTCGAACCCACAACCTTAGGATTACGAGTCAGACTCTCTAACCATTAGGCCACGACTTGCCCCATAGATACTAGGGTTTAAAAATACTTCTGTAGAAGTTGAAGTATCAACTCAAGCTTTTTACTCAAGTAAAAGTGTAAAAGTTCTGGTTTCAAAACTACTTTAAAAGTCTAAAAGTAAAAGTAATGCAAGGAAAAAATGCCATTAAAGACAAACACTTAGGCTGTGCCACAGGGGCCTATTGTGCACTACCCCACATCCTCAAAAAACATATTTCTAAAGGTCATAATGACTATAATGTTATATTAATATGATAATGTTGAGAAATTTGGGATGCACTAGGCTACCTGTTTCAGACACATACTGTATATGCCCATTGAAAAAGAACACATTTTAATACAATGCAAATCCATTAAAGAACCATATATGTGTACTACTGTGCTGTGTTTCATGGAGCGGAAGATATGACTAGTTGGCTATAAGTATTGTAATGGTGCAAAAAGTCAAGCTTCAGAGGCATGTCATCAATAACCTTTATTGAAACAAACACATTGGACTTATAAACAACTACAGGGTAATCAACAACAAAGAGTTACTAATAGGCTATGTTCATCCACAAAAGCAGCTGGTTCTCAAAGTTCTTTGAGCCAATGCATGCTCTTCTTGGCCTGAGGATCAGCCCTGCAACACTAAACAGTTTTTCACAGACTGCTGAGGCAGGGAGTGCCGTATTAAGCTTAAGTGATAGCTGGCACACAGCTGGGAAGGACTTCAGTACCTCTACTGTGTCTCCTGGGCACCCCAAGTACGCATCCAACTGCTGGGTCATTTCAAGAGGGCTGGTCTTCTTCAAGGAGGAAAGAAGTTTATTAGAATAAAGAAATTCATACAGATTTAAAACAACACTAGGAGTAGAAAATGATGACAGAATTTTTCTTTTTGGGTGAATTATCCCTTTAAAGCTGTTTTAGGACCACAAGCAGCTGCTGGCATGACTGAAAATAAGCAGTAAAATCATTTTCAACAGCATTTGGTTAATAGTTGGGCCTATTACCTCTTTACAAGGACCCATAGGGCCCCATACAGGCACGTGCACTCTCATACACAGACAGGATCATGACTATCTTTAGTACATACCTTATCAACCAGCTGTAGATTATAGCTTTGCACAATTAACTTACAAATATTGCATATAGTAACAATATAAGCTCAGATAACATTTGGTTAAAGACAAACCGAAATGAAAACAAGCCGAAATGAAATAGGAGTAACGCGGCTATTTTTAAAATGTAAGGAGTAGAAAGTACAGATAATTGCATGAAAATGTAAGGAGTAGAAGTAAAATGTATGCTAAAAAATAATTACTCTATTAAAGTATAGATACTCAAAATTTCTACTTAAGTAAAGTAACGTAGTATTTATACCGGTGTCTAACAAACAGGGAACTAACACCCCATCCAAACTAACGATCACATGGGGGCATGGAGATAATAAGGGGGCCATGTTTTCTACATCGGGGAAGACAACATCTGAACCAAACACATACCCTTCTAAACTGTGGCCCAATAGGACAGAAGGCTCTAGTTTTCCGGAAAAGAAACAGAGGGCTGGGACCTTTGCACCACTGGCTGAGGAGGATGTGAGGGAGATCGATCGACCCTTGACAATGAACTACACTCACGGGCGAAATGGCCTGGTTGTTGGCACCTCCTACAGATAACTGAACCCAGATTAGTAGTTCTTGTAGTAGGAGGGGACATTCTGAAGTGAAGACACATTACGTGTTAACTGATCAAGCTGTTCCTGCTGCTTTTTAAGCATCTCTTTAAACTCAGCTATTTCAGAACCTGTAGACCCACAAACCCCATACTGCAGCCCATGGGTAGAAGATGTTGAAAAACTATGGTCCCTCGGACCACTCCTCATGCCCTCCCTTTCCCATCTAATAGCTTCCCCTCTAACATCAAGTAAAGTAGCCCTAGGGTTTCCCCTTAAAAGTAGCCCCGTAATGTAACTGGTCACAATTACAACTCCTTTGTGATTCTCTTTGGAAGGTGATTGAGATCATGAGATCATTAAGCATGTTTTTAACATCTAAAATCTTGTGAGGATTTCTTGTGAGGAAGAAAGAATGATCCTGAAATAAAGTTTGGTTAAGGTAACACTTGTGCATGTCCGATGTCTTAGCCAATAAGATTTGAGCACACATGTTTGTTTGATTGTTGATAGTTTATGAGCATTATTACAGTGCACATGTTGAGCAAAATAAAAGATGCGCTTTTAACTTTAGACGCATTTTTGCGCATTTGTTGCAGTTGACCGCATTTTTAGTGGATATGAGAAAAGCTGGGATACGAGTGAACACTGGCATTGTTCATATTATAAAGAGAAATTCACCATAAGACCTGAACCCAAGATTAATATAACACTGAGAGAGGTTGCAGATCTCTTCAAGAAGAGAAGCAAAGAGCCTCCTGAGAGTTTGGAGGTTCTCTGTGACGCCTGCACTGGTGTGATTCAGAAGGCTGTAAAATCCTGTCTGGATTGTGGTGTGACTTTCTGTTCATCTCATTTAGAGCCTCATATTAATGCTCCAAAATATAAGAAACACAAACTAATAAACGCAGTGAAGAACCTGGAGATGTACATGTGCCAGAAGCATGAGAGACCTCTGGAGATCTTCTGTAGACCAGGTCCTCCTGTGTATTTCTAGGCTGATTACTCACGTTTTTCCAGTCTGTAGGAGATTGACAGCCTTCAATCTTGAATTTCTTCCATTTTCTAATAATTGCGCCAACAGTTGAAGTCTGATTGATTGAGTGTGTGGACAGGTGACTTTTATACAGGAAACAAGTTCAAACAGGTGCAATTAATACATGTAATGAGTGGAGGATATGAGGGCTTTTTAAAGACAGGTCTGTGAGAGCCAGAATTCTTGCTGGTTGGTAGGTGATCAAATATTTACTTCATGCAATAAAATGGAAATTAATTATTTAAAAATAATACAGTGTGATTTTCTGGATTTTTTTTAGATTCTGTCTCTTACACTTGAGGTGTGCCTACAATGTAAATTACAGGTCTCTCCATTCTTTGTAAGTGGGATAACTTGAAAAATGTATGAAATACTTATTTGCCCCACTGTATGTGGAACCGACTTCAAATGTTACAAACCAGACCAGCCTGAATGTTCACCTCAACCAGGAAGACAGAAGCTTCGAACTTCAAATGCTGTGTTTAAATACTGTAAATCCAGTGGATCTGAGAAGAGCATAAATACGAGCAGCTTGGACAGAAAACACAAAGTATGTTCTTTATTTAATCTTCTTTGATAGTTTATCATTTCTGCAGGATGTTTTATTACTGTGAACTGAGTGAACATCACCAGGTGAAGCTGTAGTTTTGTCCCCTGGGAAACTCGACCGTCTATTATTCTGATGACTGTCATTGACTTTGTAGATGAGTTTTTTTATTAAATAAGGAGTTAATATAAATGAAATAAAAGTTCGTGCTCAGTTTAAATATTTAAATGTATTTTTATGTCTGTTAAACATGTTACTGAGCCACATTCCAGCAGTCTTACTACCACCAGGTAGTGAGAAACTACGTATAAGCTGTCAGAATGCTCAGTGAAAGTCTGTGCTTTTTACTTTTTTAATATAATGTGTTCATTGCTGAATTCAAATCATAGCTGAAAGAGTCAGAAAAGGGATATGAGTGAATCTTTGTCAAACCCAAGAAGTTGCAGACGGAACAGCATGGAAACAGCTATTGGATGTAAGTTACACAGTTCATACTTGAGTGAATGTACTAGTGAAGATTTCTGATTATTCAAATACTTTTTAGAGATCATTATTTTCTCCCACTTCCAACTCTGACCAATCCCAATCATTCTCACAGTGATTTTGTTTGTACACACTTTACTCAAATATAGTAAGTCTGAGGTCCACTTTCTATAAACTTATAGCACTTTTCAGCTACACACTAAAGGTTATTTAACACTTTTTTGTTGTCTAAAATAGAATAAAAAAAACGTACTTAAAATAATAAACTTTAAAACATTTTTATCCTTTATCTCTCGCCCAGTTGCAGGTGAATCCAGCAGCCTCCCGACTGAAGAGCAGTTAAAGTGTTCTATCTGTCTGGAAGTGTTCACTGATCCCGTCACCACTCCATGTGGACACAGCTTCTGCAAGAGCTGCATTACACAAAGCTGGGATACGAGTGAACACTGCCATTGTCCATATTGTAATGAGAAATTCACCATAAGACCTGAACCCAAGATTAATATAACACTGAGAGAGGTTGCAGATAACTTCAAGAAGAGAAGCAAAGAGCCTCCTGAGAGTTCGGAGGTTCTCTGTGACGCCTGCACTGGTGTGAAGCAGAAGGCTGTAAAATCCTGTCTGGATTGTGGTGTGACTTTCTGTTCGTCTCATTTAGAGCCTCATATTAATGTTCCGAGATATAAGAAACACAAACTAATAAACGCAGTGAAGAACCTGGAGATGTACATGTGCCAGAAGCATGAGAGACCTCTGGAGCTCTTCTGTAGAGATGATCAGATGTATCTGTGTCAGTTCTGCACTGAAGGAGAACACAAGAATCACAATGTTATTCTGTTAGAGGAGGAGAGTGGAGAGAAGAAGGTTAGAGACACTGATATCAGTGATCATTTTTAAATGAATTTACATGTTGAGTTTGAAATTTAAATAAAACTTTTAAAAATATATTTATATTTCTGTGCACCACTGGTGAAAACACAGACAGAGCTGCAGCTGATGATTCAGGAGCGACTGAAGAAGATCCAGGAGATTAATCACTCAGTAGAGCTCGGCAAAGTGGGTGAAACATGATGTAGTTCTTATCTGCTGCATTCTGTACATTTGTCCTCCATATTTCATGTCACAGGCTATAACACTTTTTAGTAAATGTGAGAAGTTCTTCTGTTCTTTAGAGAAACATGGAGAAAGAGAAATCAGACAGTGTTGAAGTCTTCACCGCTCTGATTCGTTCCATTGAGAGGATTCAGGCTGAGCTACTGGAGGTGATGGAGGAGAAGCAGAAAGCAGCAGAGAAGCAGGCTGAAGGACTCATTAAAGAGCTGGAGCAGGAAATCGAGGATCTAAAGAGGAGAGACACTGAGCTGGAGCAGTTCTCACACACTGAAGATCATCTCCACCTCCTAAAGGTCAGAGTTCCTCTCTCTATCACTCTGACACTGTGCAGAAGATCACAGAACATCAGCTGAGGGATTTCTCTTCTCTCATGTTCTACTGTAGATTTATCCGTTAATGCGCATCGCTGCACACACCAAGAACTGGTCTGAGATCAGCATTAACACTGACCTGAGTGTGGACGTTCTGAGGGCGGCTCTGTCTCCACTTCAGGAGACTCTGAATGAGAAACTGAAAGAAACGGGTGAGAAACTGAGAAGTCACAGATGCATTATTTGTGTCAGAAGCTGTATGGATGTTAGATATTGGTTAATTAATCAATAAATGAATGTATATTTAAAACTATCTCTAAACAATTTCTGTTGTGTTGTAATTAGTCTCCACAGACCTGAAGAGGATTCAGCAGTATGCAGGTAATCTACAGTTTCTGATTCCTATGTTCTACCTTTACATTATATCAATACCTGCTTATTACCTCCATGCAATAAGACTGAACTTTTCAAATGATCCTTTCTTAAGCTTTTTGATTTAATTGACTCGTTTCTCTCATGTTTTCTCTGAAAACATTTTCACATTCTCCATCAAAGCCCTAATCTCTATACACACTTCTTGTTTTCTTCACTGAATGATTTTAGGGCCATATACTGTATTATTTGTTATTATTGTTATCTACCATGTCACTGGTTATCTGCATACTCATCACACGCTTTGTGTTTCTCTTAGTGGATGTGACTCTGGACCCTGATACAGCTTCTCCCTTTCTCATCCTGTCTGGCAATAAAAAACAAGTTGTATGTGGAAACACAAAGCAGAATCTCCCAGACACCCTGAAAAGATTTACTAATTATTTGGTAGTCCTGGGAAAGCAGGGTTTCTCCTCGGGGAGGTTTTACTATGAGGTGCAGGTCAACGGGAAGACCGAGTGGCGTTTAGGAGTGGCCAGAGAATCTGTTAACAGGAAGAGGAAGATTGATACGTTTAAACCTCAGGGTGGATTCTGGACGGTGTCTCTGAGGAACGGGAATGAGTATACTGCTCGTGATGAACCACATATCTCCCTCTGCCTGAGAGAAAAGCCCCAGAAAGTGGGAGTGTTTGTGGATTATGAGGAGGGTCTGGTTTCCTTTTATGATGTTGAAGCCAGGTCTCATATCTACTCTTTCACTGGTCAGACCTTCACTGAGAAACTCTATCCATACTGTAGTCCTTGTTTGAATGACGGAGGTAAAAACTCAGCACCACTGATCATCTCTCGTGTTTTAAAGACCGAACGCTTCACATCAGCTTATCTGTAGCGTAGAAGACGACAACGATTCCTCGTTATTTTCATTAAGAAACGTGTCAATAAGTTTATTATGAATATGAATTGTAATGTCTGAATATTACGTGTGTCTGGAGAATAAATGCGTAGAATTCAGAAGAGTTGAATTTTGCAGTTCATCCACAGAACCATATCACATCACATATTATAATAAAATAAATAACTCTAAGTTTGTTTCCTTACATAACCAGAGGTATTAACCAGGACAGTATACTGCTACTACAGACTGGGAAAGAGTCGTTTACAAGTCGACTCTTATTGGTGAGTCAAATGAACTGACTCACTATCCCTATTTTTGTGCTGTTAAATTGGTAACATAGATATATACACTAGATGTCACCTTGGGTACGGCAGTACATTGGAACAAAGGCGTCAATAGAGCCGTCATCTTGGTACAGGGGACCCCCTCCTCTTAAAGCATCAGCGTCAATGTAGGCAAATAAATAAAATCACCATAAATCGTCATGAATGCGATTTTCTTTTTTTTTTGGTTCGTTCCAAAGGTCAGACATGTATTTATCACTGAATCCAGAGAAAATCTAAGGTTTTGATATTAAGATAATCTACTTTTGCAAAATATAATGCATAGTGCTAGTAGGTCTAAGTTTATTACTTACGTGTACATTCTTCCACTTGAGTAGACTTCAAATGAACAATCGCTACTTACCTTATATCCTACTGCATGCAACACTGCTACAATGGTGTGACTATTACATGTTCATTTAAACGTTTAAATTGTATTGGTTTATTAAATATGATACACAAAGCAATTTGCAGGTGGAAGCAAGTCACAAATTTGAGAGGAACATAATATGAAAGTTAGATAGTTGAGGTGCCAAAGACCGTTCAATCTTTTACTTATTCCTGTCCCGCAATAATTTTGCCACATTTAATAAGTATGTACTAAAGTCACATAAACCAAAAAAAAAGTTTGACTTTGAGGCTGAACTTATGTGTTACACTGCCAAGCTAACTGGTGACATCCTTCCAGGACTGACAGCTGAGTTAACCATTTAAAAAACTAAGTGTTTAGTCTCCCTGCAACAACAACACGACCTTACACGGTTTCTTCCTGACACTTTTGCTCTGCAGTTGTAGAGTGTAAACCTTTGTGACATGGTGTTGTGTCAGCTTATGAAAGCCACAGACAACCAGTGAAATTAAGCTAAAATGATGGTTGTGTATACCATCTTGAGTCTCAACAATGTGATCACGAAGACCAAATATGTCATATTATACTTTTTTTTTAATTAACATACGATAAAAAAATCCAAAACCTTTTCAGGCATAATGTCATTAAATATGTCCTTAAGTGAAGTTTGATAAAAGAGCATTCTGCTTGTGTTAAGTCTAGGACAATCTCATAAAATATGTTTGACAGATAAGGGAATCATACAGAACATACATAAAGTTGGTTCTTTTCACCTTTAAGCAAAAAAGCATGGGTCAACTTTTATAACTGGTTTTCCTAACTGTCAAAAACTAATGGGTAACTAGCATGGATTAGTTGCGGTCGTTAACCAAGGACTAAAACAAACCAACGTAACCAGAAATATAAATTAGCAACCTTCAATATCATAAAAATGTAATCCCTTGCTGTCTGGTTTTTAGATTTTGTTCGTTTGAACAACCAAACGCAGCACAGAAGTGCAGCATTGTCTATGAATTTGAAGTACAAGACCCCTGTTCCAAGATGGTGGTGGTTTTTAACGCATTTTTAGGACCCCAAGGCGACATCTAGGTGTAGATATCTATGATCATGGAGGAGGAGGGAGGAAGTGTGGTGGGTAATTCAGCGTGCAACAACTCAAATACACAACTTCTGAATCCTTGGCCACATCTGAAGGAGTTATGCAGTGAAGGCGAAGAAGGGCAATTGTGTCATTATGTCATGTCACCTTTGCCTCCTAAACCAGTTGAAATATCAGCATTCAATTCTTTCAGTGCTAACAGGCGAAAATAAAACTGATATAAAACTGATGGAGAAATATAATATATATTTGCTGCAACATCCATAAAAGAGAATGATACTGTAAGCTATATTTATAATTTGCAGGGTATAAAGGGGAATAAGAGAATTCATACAGCATAATACTCACTACTCACTACTCTTGAGTACTTTTAAATGGGTTACTTTCTACTCTTACTTTAAGTAGTATTTAGGACGGGTACTTTTACTCTACTCACACTACATTTTTTGGGAAGTAGTAGTACTTTTACTTTAGTATGATTTTTCAGTACTCTTTCCACCACTGGTTTTAAGTAGCTGCTAAATTTGATCCTGGGCCACACAAAATTGCCTTTGTATATGAGCAGAACAAAAGTGGGAAAAAAACTGAAAAATAAAAAAAAAACTTCATGATGTATTTACTATTCTATACAGCTTTTGTCAGATGAAGAGCTCTGATTGATTTCTGCTTTTTGAATTCTGTTGATGATCTTAATACATTTGAGACACAGTGTTGGAAGAATGTAGCTCTGTGTTCTGTCTGTGATTTGAACTGCTTCCTTTTTTAATTTATTATATTATAGGAGTGCTATGAAGAAAAAAAATCTGTTTATTCCTATTTTGTCTGTTTTGACTCTGTAAAATTGTTTTTTGTATAATGTTATGTTATGTTTCGTGTAATACAATTCTCTCTCTCTCTCTCTCTCTCTCTCTCTCTCTCTCTCTCTCTCTCTCTCCTTCTCTCTCTTTGGAGTGATGACGTCAAATTATGTTTGTAAACGAAAGTGAAAAGTTTAAGCCAGTTTAAGCCACTTAAACTTTGCTACATAGAGAGCTCCTCCTGGTAAGTTGATAAACACACACACACACACACACACACACACACACACACACACACACACACACACACACACACACACAGAGCTATATTTCACTAAAAATATCTTTTATCCACTCGTACACTGTCATTCACTACACTACTACACTATACACCACTACACTATACACTACATACACTACATTTTAAAAGTAGGTTGTAAATAAAAGCTTTTAACAAAAGTAAAAAGTATGCAGCTGAACAAGTTTGTTTCTTTTTTTTAGCGTGCACACGCCCAGACACACACAAACGCCCAGACATACACACACACACACATTTGTATGCAAAAGTGCAGGTTCCTCAGCTAGACATTCAATCTGGAAACAAAACGAACACACAAAAAAGTTACAATATTGGACCATAAAGACATTTAAGACCGCACTGGATTTCTTGCTGATGGCAAGCTGCTAATTCACAGCATGCACAAACACATATTTTCTGTCAAACTCTTTCTGTTCTCTGTACATTCACATTCTCATCTCTATACATGTTCATATTCACAAGAATCTTTACATACTGCTCCATAGACACAGACTGTACACTGCTCAGTGTTGTTTTATATATCTGTCTAGCACAACTTACTCTTTAACTCTGTGTTGTTGGATGAAGCACAATGGTCCTGGTGGAATGTGTTTTATTTCACTGTGTACTGCGTCAGCTATATATGGTCAAAATGACAATAAAAGAACTTTGACATCTTTCAGTGGTTTAATATGAGAAAAATAACTACCAAAAAAACTATCAAAGACAAAACTATAGTGATGTTGAAGAGCGATTACTTAAAAACTGTCCATGTATGAATTAGATGGCTGAAATCTGCTTCTGGCTAAATTGTATTGACAGATTCAATGGCTTCAAAGAGGAAGAAATTTAAAGGTAATGTAAGAAATAAAAAAATGTGTGTGAAAATAAGATGCTGATGGTGAAAATCTTAATGAAGAACAAGAAGTTTATTCCAGTATAGCAGTGACAAAATACTTTGGGTTCATCGGAGTCAGTAAGAACCCAGGACAAATCCTGCACAAGCATTTTATACTGTTTTCCTCTTTGTAGTTAAAATGAGGTTCTGCTTTGAATGTGTATTGAGCATAAGAACTGAGTGTCTCCCAAATGGCTGGGCTACACCTTGTTGTATAGCCAGATGTCTTTAAATGTTAATCATGGTCACGTACACCTTGTCTTGGTATTATTACAATTGTTATCAACCAAATGGTCATTTTAAATGGTAATCGCGGTCATGTAAACCCTTTGTTTACCGATCCTTGATGTCCTGCTGCCACTCCCATACTAATGATTGAATCCAGTTTATATGTTTAGAGCCCTAAATGTATTACCTTATGATACTTAAACCTTTTTAGGAATGAGTTCTTTTAGATGTGCATCTTGGAGTGGAATTTGGGTGAAGTTATGTGTAATTTCTTACAGTAAACAGTAAAATGAATTTATTCTTTTAATTTTTATTTATTCCGATGAAGGTAGAGAGGGGATTAGTGACCCAGGTTGTTACAATAACAAACTAGGGATTTATTAAAAATAACACAAACACATGGAACCAGTAAACCAGGAGACAAAACTGTGAGACTTAAGACGACTACTCAGCAATAACACATAAGACAACAGGTATAAAGGTATAAACAGGGGAGGTAATTAGAGAAACCTGATGAACAGGTGTGCAGAGGCAGAATGGGAAAAGATTGGGGGACGGGGCAAATATGAGTGAGGACAAAACATAAGCAATCCCTGCCGAAGGTCCACTGGTGGTCTAGCAGGGAATTGTCTAAGCCATTAAATTATTTATTTATTTCAAATCAAATCAAATCAAATTTTATTTGTCACATACACATACATACAGGGTACGACAACTGTCCAGTATATGAGCATAAAAAAAGGTATGCAATTTAGGATAAAGAAAAAATAAACCAAAACCAAAAGGAGATAGATAAATAAAAAAGTATAAACTATATGAAAAACTATATAAAATATGAAAATATAAGTGGAGAAATAATGTATATACATATGCATAAATGTACATATACGTAAATGTGTATGGTTTTTTAAAGAATTGTCCTTAAAGAGTCCAGGTGCAGTATGGTGTGTAAATAGTATATATAGTGTATAAAGTGGCACTGTGCTGTGCAAGTCCAGAGTTAAAGTGACAGTGACAGTCCAGAGTTGAAGTGTCAGTGCAAAAAAAAACAGTGAAAATGGAGGGAGAGGTCCAGTACTAGATCCTGGGTGTTTCCTGATTTAGACTCCGAATGGCCTGCGGAAAATAGCCTCTCCTCATTCTCTCTGTGTTTGCTTTCAGGGAGCATAAGCGTTTCCCCTGAATGCAACAAAGAAAAAAGTCCATTGTTGGGCTGGCTGCGATCTTTTACAATCTTCCTGGCTCTGGTCCGGCACCGCGTGCTGTAGATGTCCTGTAGGTCAGGGAGCTCAGTGTGGATGGTATGTTCAGCTGATCGCACCACCCTCTGGAGGACTCGCCTGTCCTGCATGGTGCTGTTCCCAAACCAGGAAGTGATGCTACCTGTCAGGACGCTCTCAATGGTGCAGGTGTAGAAAGTCTTTAGCACCTGAGAGGGTAGTCTGAAGTCCCTTAATCATCTCAGGTGGTACAGATACTGCTGGGCCTTCTTCACCAGGGTGTTGATGTGACAGGACCAAGACAGGTCCTGTGTGATGTGGACACCTAGGTACCGGAAACTGTCCACTCTCTCCACTGGGGTCCCGTTGATGTTTAGCGGTTGTTATGACCGCTCCTGCTTTGTGCTGAAGTCCACTATCGACTCCTTAGTCTTGCTGATGTTCAGGAGAAGATTGTTCTCCTGGCACCATCTCAAATGGAAACTTTCTGATGGTGGTTTTCTGTACCGTATCATCCGCTAGTTTCCCGATGAATCCCACAACCGCTTCCATAAACATGTTGATGTCATCAGAGCTGCGCTTGAACATGTCCCAGTCTGCGTCATCTAGAGCGTACTGCAGAGCGGCCACCGATTGGTCAGTCCAGTGCGCGACCTCCCTCTGAACTGGAGCTTCCTGTTTCAGCCTTTGTTTGTAAACAGGCATGAGGAAGATGGCGGCATGGTCCGATTTCCCAAATGGTGGACGTGATTGTGCCTTGTAGCTGTTCTTAAATGGTGTGTAGCAGTGGTCCAGTGTCCTTTCGCCCCTGGTTGTGCAGATGATATGCTGCTGAAAGTTCGGTAGTGCGCATTTGAGGTTGGCACTATTAAAGTCTCCCAACACAATCCCGATGCTGTGTTTGGTGCATCGTTGGTGTCTCTTGTAAGTCCCATGCTGCAGTGTCCATGTCCGCTTGAGGTGGAATATAAACGGCACTGACTATGACCGAGCTGAATTCCTGAAGTAGATAGAAGAGCCGACATTTGATGGTCAGTAGCTCCAGATTTGGTATGCAGGAGCGTGTAAGAGGAACAATGCTCGCGCTGTCGCACCAGTGGTTGTTCACCATCAGACACACTCCACCTCCCCTTGACTTCCCCGACTCCAGTGTTCTGTCTATGCAGTAAACCGAGAGAAATTTGGCCGGCTTGATGGCGTGATCCGGTACCGCTGGGTTCAGCCATGTATCGGTGAAGCAGAAAAGGTCTCGAATGTCCCTCTGGAACTTGACCCTTGCCCTGAGATCGTCGAGCTTGTTTTCCAGAGACTGCACGTTGGCTAACAGGATACTAGGTAAGGGAGCGCGGTGTGCACGTCGCCTTAATCTGTTCCTGATGCCAGCTCGTATCCCTCGCGGACGCCGGTACGGGTCGCATCCTCGGCCAGCATGGGTCCGGATTTAAAAACGGCAAAGGGTGAGTGTATTGTACACCAATAGATATAAGAGGGTCTCTGTCATATCTAATGATGTCCATCTTCTATAAATAAAACTGTTATATATATAAATAAATATATAAAAGAAACAAAAAAGGCAAAGTGTAACCAGAGCAATGGTGACGGCAGCCACCTCACCGGCGCCACCTTGCCCTCGGCTACTCAGACAACATCTCTGTTATGCTAATTCCAGCATACAGATCACTCGTCAGATGCTCAAAACCAGTTCTGAAACAGGTGAAAACCTGGCCA
Source organism: Tachysurus vachellii (assembly GCF_030014155.1). Classification (NCBI taxonomy): domain Eukaryota; kingdom Metazoa; phylum Chordata; class Actinopteri; order Siluriformes; family Bagridae; genus Tachysurus; species Tachysurus vachellii. The sequence goes on along the minus strand of NC_083471.1, from coordinate 9,409,175 downwards.
GCAGGAGCCACCTCTGCTCCTCAGGACTGCTTTGAGTGCACTGACTGGAACATCTTCAGGGAGGCTGCAAAATATAGAGACATTTGGTCAACTTGGAGGAGTACATGGCATCAGTGACCAGCTACATCGGCAAGTGCATTGATGACATGACCGTCTCCAAGACCGTCACCACACTCTCCAACCAGAAGCCGTGTATGACGGCTAAAGTGCATGCCCTGCTGAAGACTATAGACCTATCCTTCAGAACAGGGGAAAGGGCGGCCCTCAGAATAGCAAGGGCCAAACTGTCCCGACTCCCAGACAATCCACAGCCACTTCCAGGACAGTGGAGACACTTGGCGCATGTGGTAGGGCTTAACTACAAGACAGCTTCACCTGCCTGTGATAGTGATGCCTTCCTCCCAGATGTGCTGAATGACTTCTGCGCTCGGTTTTTAGGTGCAAAACAACGTAACCGCAAGGAAGACCATCCCTCCCCCCAGCGATCAGGTACTCTGTCTATCCACGGCCGATGTGAGGAGAACTCTATGCAGAGTTAACCCACGGAAGGCTGCTGGACCAGGCAATATTCCTGGCAGGGTGCTAATGGAATGCGCCGAACAGCTAGCGGATGTCTACACTGACGTCTTCAACATTTCCATGAGCAGTGCTGTTGTTCCTATGTGTCTCAAGACAACCACCATTGTCCCCATCCTACACCATTGTCTACAGTGTCCTGCCTCAATGACTATCACACACATGGGTACGAATGCTGTTCATAGACCTTAGTTCAGCATTCAATACAATCATCCCTCAGCACCTGACTGAAAAGCTGAGCCTGCTGGGACTGAACACCTCCCTCTGCAACTGGATCCTGGACTTCCTGACTGGGAGACCTCAGTCAGTCCGGATTGAAAACAGCATCACCAGCACCACCACACTGAGCACTGGATCCCCTCAGGACTGCTTGGTCAGCCCACTGCTATTCACCTTGCTGACTCATGACTGTGCAGCAATGCAGAGATCGAACCATATTATCAAGGTCACCAATTTCTTGGTGTTCATCTAGCAGAAAACTTCACCTTTTCACTCAACACCAGATCCATCACCAAAAAAGCCCAGCAGCGTTTACTACTTACGGAGGCTGAGAAAGGCACATCTCCCTCCCCACATCCTGACTACTTTTTACAGAGTAGTTTCAGAGCATTCTGAGCAGCTGCATCACTGTCTGGTTTGGGAACATTGTCTTTTGTATATTGTCTTGTATTTTTTTGTTTGCACTGTCTTTTGTCCTGCACTGTCTGTCTTTTGTCTTGCACTGTTTGCACCAGGTTGCACAGATGCACTTTATGTGGCTAGGAATACTTACTAAGTCCTTAGCTCTGTCTTTGTTTTATGTAGCACCATGGTCCTGGAGAAACGTTGTCTCATTTCACTGTGTACTGTAACAGCTATATATAGTTGAAATGACAATAAAAGCTTCTTCACTTGACTAATAACCACACAGATTAGACCGGATCCTTCAACAGAAATGTACAGGAAGGTGAACTTAGTCACAACAAAACAAGGAAATGATGTCTTGGAAATCATCAGTCTTTCTATTTATTCATTAATATAATAAACTAACAAAGATATCTAAAAGGAAAATGTTTTAATCACTGAGTTTATGACAGATTGATGCTGAAACTGTAGAAGGTCATAAAAAAGTGAATCATTTAGTCTTTAAAGCTGATTTAAAAATCTGTAACTCCTCAGAGTTACACACACGCACACACACACACACACACATACACACACACACAATTCTACAGAATTCTGTCTCTATAATGACTGATTTGTGAATATTTGTGTGAAAATGTGTGAATTCAGAAGATTACAGGTTTAATGATTAACTGTTGATCTGAGTCATTGTGTGTCTCCTGCTGTATTCTCTACTTGTGCAGTGCTGATGGTGGTGTTGTCTCCTTAACCATGCAGTTCTGCAGCTTTTATCGCTGTGTCCTTTTCTTACTCACCCTCATATTCACTACTGGTAAGTGTCATTACTACACAATATACACTACACAATACACATTATAAACTCGCATTCACCACTGGTACAGTAAGTGGCATAACTACACAATAAACTACACACCATACACTACACACTCTCACTACACAATGTACACGACATACTACACAATGCACACCTCATTGTACACTACACACTCTCACATTATTCTCTCTTTCAGCTCCTGTCTCAGCTCTTGAGATTTGTCCTACCCGGGCAAAACTTCATGAGCCAGTGATGCTCTCATGTATACATCAATGTTCTGGTTTATTGAAATGGAACTTACTTAGTAATCGTGATGTTATACTCGCTCAGTGTAATCAGACATCATGCAAGTCAGAGAAGGGATTTGGCATCTCTTATGATCAGTACCTGCATGGAGATCTCTCTCTCACCATCACTGCAGCTGATTACAGTAAGAGGAACGTGTACGCATGTGAATGTGAAGACTCAGACTTCACTTATGTGCGCCTTGTCATAGAGAGTAAGTGTATTTATCCCTCCTCCTGATGATAAAAATCACTGTGATTTATTAGTATCATAATCAGAGTAAGTGAAATTAAACACATCAGTATTCAGACCTAGGGTTAGTCAAAATGTCAGTGTGAACTGTGTTTTGCCAGTAAATACAATCACACAGTTTGGAATGTCATTTAAGTACAAACTGAAATAAATATCATTATTAATAAATGAATATCATTGTCCCTTTAAAGTCCACTAAACAATTTCACCCTCTTTTTGCACTTAGTGTTTAATCAGAGTCAGGGACGGTTCTAGGATTTCATCTTTAGGGGTTTTAGCCCTCAGTGAGAATTTAAAACAAGAAGAGTTTTATATTATATATTATATGACTACATAGTAAGCCAAAAGTTATGGTATTATTTAAAATGGCAAAAGTGGACACCAAAATTTTATGCACGATGTAATGATGCCAGTCTTGAATCAAATCAGTTCATGTATGTGTGCATTCTCTACAAACAGAGCGTCTAATGAATGCAGTCATTAATAAAAAATATTCACAAGACAAAGAACAAATCAATAAATGTTATTTTTATTTAGTATTGATTGTTTGCATTAATATTTTGTTTGTGCTATCAACTCTGGTAATAAGTATAGTGAAATTTCTCTGCTTTTGGTTGGCGTCTTTGCGGCTTTCCGCCGATTAACGTTATAGACTGACTCTGTGCTTCTCCGTTCAAATAAAGCAGACAGCTGACGACGCACTTTTGAAAGACTACAACGCACGCGCGTAAAAAGCAAAGTAAAAAAATTCGCTCTTGGATCAAACTGATAAATTATTTTCTTTCCCATTGATGACATGTCCTGCATTTTAACGTAATTTTTATTGTTTATTTATAAAAGTAAAAATTATACTTTTAGTTTTAGGGTGGCTGAGATCACAGACAGGGGGGCTGGAGCAACCCTAAAAAGGCCAAGAACCGCCCCTGATCAGAGTCATTAAAAATGAGGGCCTGTGGCTAAAGGCAGTCGACTAGACACTACTGAAATACTCAGAAATCTGTCAGCCTCACAGGTGTGACGTTCTTGCAGGTGATTTTCAGAATCTGAAACAGACTTAAGGTGCAGAGGAACCCGACTTTGAACACCAGGAACTTCCCGCACATCAACACTGCAGTCTGACTCTAAGCCTTTATGTTTGTGTCTAAATCTAGCTTACGTTCATCATGTATTTTCTCCTCAGCTGTGTTCACACCAGTTCAGATGAAGCCTGATGAAGCTCTGAGGATGACTGTGTCTGTACCAGAGCCAGTGGAGGTGATTTATAAAAGCGGTAATTCAGCTGATGAAGTGATCTGCAACGTGACTAAAGACTCACTACAGTGTAAAAATGATTACAGACACAGAACATCACTCACTTACCCTGAGCTCACACTGAAACACATGAAGCCAAGGGATAGTGGAAGTTACACCATCCGGGATGTGAAGAATAATGAAGATCTTCAGATATACGCTGTCTCTGTGCAAGGTACGTGTCATGGACTGCTGGACAGTTCCCTAAATCAGAGGGCAGTGTTTCAATGTGTTTGTAGTTTTGTTCTTTTTCAAAAGAAATACATTTTTATCATTTTATCCCTGCATTTGGGTCTGGATTTTGCTCCCATGAAGTTACCCTTTTCGGACAGCAGGACTTGTTAGTCGAGTCAATGTAAGAGTAGTGCTTGAAATGCCAGGGGAAGCCGAACATGACTGATGCATGGGGGGAATGGAGGAACAGGAAAGATATCCTCTCCTGGTGCTGTTCAGGCATGGAGACTAACAGAGGCTTGGTGCAGCGGAGGGCCCAGTGGAGCATGTGCTGGTCAAGGGCATGGACCTGGAAAGTGGAAGGGAGAAGCTCAGTCTGGACTCCCATTTGGGGATTCCTCATCCTTGAACTTCAATCCAAGAAAACCGGCAGGTCATGGTCTTAAGATCCAATGTGGGTCTGAAGTAGTGGCTTGGCATGGGGCTCACTGCTTACTCCGCCCTTAGCAGTGACCCTGTCCCTTTTGCTGGGCATAACTGGGCAAAATGTTATGGTTCTTCACAATACGAACATAGTCCATTGTCTCATCATCTGTCCTTCTCAGCAGAGAAAATGTGACAACAACAGACCTCCATGACGGGGTGTGGGCAGATAGCGGGAGGCGCAGCTCAGAACGGTGACCAGTGAGAGGTCGGCAGGGGAATGGAGGGCCACGTGTGTCAGTGTGAACTCTCAATGTGACTTTCTTGGATCCGGAAGTCTACACGGGTAGCCATGGAGATCAAATCATCAAGGTCCAGGTGGAGTTCATGGGCAGCCAGCTCTTTCTTGACCTTCGATGCCAAGCCCCAGTAAAAGGCGTCATAGAGTGCAGTGGTATTCCACCCAATATCGGTATTGGTTGCACAAAAACGGCAACTTAGAAAGAACAGATCGTGGAAGTATCGCTCCCACTCAGTGGTCGCCCACGGCTTGGCCTTGCCAGACAGCAGAGAAAAGACGTATGCCACCTTGGCGACGAAGGCTGGGGCACACTGCATCAGAAATGCCCGACACGACCCCATTTAAATTTACAGCATCTGGTAGACATCTTTATACAGCACAACTATAAATGAACTTTGAAGTCTCTATCACTGAACCCCAGCTCACCAGAGAATCACTCATGGTGTGGCTTACAGGGTGGAATGGTGACCGGTATAGATAGAGGGGTCTTGGCCGAGGCGGTAGAGTCGTCCTGACAGGCTTTGGATAGCGATGGTGAGGTCTAGCAGCTGCTGTGGCTATAGTGCTACATTTCGTCTCAGTGTGGTACAGGTGGTATGTGTGGTATGTAACATAGAGTTTAACAGTGAATTAGCGTAACACATGTCACCCCATAAGTGACATTCAGACTGATATTTAAATTCCTATTAAGAATTCAATTAAATGAGGCATGAATCCAGTGGACCGATTCGCCTCAGAATGATATAACACATCATCAGTATCTTCAAAGATATCCAGGATTTATTAGATTTTATTTGACTTCTTTTAGTATCAGTATCTTTCCTGTACAAATTAATGTCTTTTAACCTTGGTTTACTGTCATTTCTAAATGACCCAAAACTCCATGATTTGACTAACTGCTGCCGCTCTCCTTCTTGTAGCTCTGTAACTAGCCGAGCCGAGTCTTCTGTAACCATCCTTTAGCCACGTTGCATTCAGCTCTTGCTCCAGCGGCTTCACTCTATCTTCACTGACTCATTACTACGACACTGAACACCTCTGGAAGCTCAAAAGTGTGTTAGAAAGAAAGGTGTTGAAAGTGACTTTATGAGAAACGAGTGAAAGCTGAACGTTTTTATTTTGATTCTTTCCATATTAAGGTTCACTGTAACTGTGCAGCAATCACATTAACATTGTCTCCCTGTGATATCAGAGCAACAGACACACCTCAACTTTACAACACAATGACAATAGCAACCATTTACAGTATCTCACAGAAGTGAGTACACCCCTCACATTTTTGTAAATATTTTTGAAAAAACTTTTCATGTGACAACATTGAAGAAATGACACTTTACTACAATGTAAAGTAGTGAGTGTACAGCTTGTATAACAGTGTAAATTTGAGTCCCCTCATAATGGAAACCACAACGTGATATGCAACAATGACAGACAAAGACAAATACTGTACAAAGCGGCAGGTATAAATAGAACCACAGATTAGGAATAATTAGAAATATGTTACAGGGAACACATGACTTCAAGCAAGCAAAAACAAACTCTCTCAGTTCTTTCTAACAGTATGAATGTATGTGTTGTAGATAAGTCTGGTTTTCCTGTATGGGGTAGTGTACTGATAGTGCTGAGTCTGCTCTGCTGCTGTGTTGGTGTGGGAATATACCTACTGCAGAAAAACAAGGTAAGCATAACTGTCAAGCACCTCTGTGTGTATGTGTGTGTTATTTTAGATCTCATTTGTCTTTTTAAACATGATGTATATATTCTTGTTGTCAGAGGTGGGTAGTAACAAATTACATTTACTTCGTTACATTTACTTGAGTACATTTTTTGAGTAACTTGTACTTTGAGTATAATTAAAGATGATGTTAAATAAATGACGTGACCTAGCATGACATAGCATAACATGACGTAACATGACATAACCTAACATGGCGTAACATAACATAGCTTAACATGACGTAACATGACATAGCCTAACGTGACATAACATGACGTAGCCTAACATGAAGTAACATGGCGTAGCCTAACATGACATAACTTAACGTAACAGAACATAGCCTAACATAACGTGACATAGCCTAGCAAGGCATAGCATAACATGACATAACATAACGCCTAGCAAGGCATAGCATAACGTAACGTAACATAACGGCCTAGCGAGGCATAACATAACGTAACATAACGTAGCCTAGCAAGGCATAGCATAACATGACATAACATAAAACCTAGCAAGGCATAGCGTAACATAACATAACAGCCTAACGAGGCATAGCATAACGTAACATAACGGAACACGCGCCGTATCGATTAACCGTAAGTTTAAAGCATATTCAAATTTTCCTTTTGGCTCAGGTATACCAGTAGTAATCACGACCGTTTATAGTTCCATATCGCGAACACGAAAGGAGACAGCTTGCGGTTTAAACTCTGAATAGCTGCCGAGTTTAAATCGCAGCAGCAGCGAAGCGGCGTTTAGATCCCGGCAGCAGCGAAGCGCTAGAAAGGCTCTATGAATGGGAATTTAAATGGTTGGGTAATATGGATGTCGTAATCGGATTGGTGCGCGTCGTGGACAGCTGATTAACAGCTGATGCACGCTTGACGACGTGGACTGCCAGAACTAACGCTTGATTTATATAGTTTCTTTCTACACTCTTTTCCCAGTGACCAGAAATGTGCTAATAATTTAGCAGGCCTTTTGTTTTGACAGCTGCACAGGTGAGATTGGCCTTCAGAGGCTGAGGCCAGCAAGTGTTTAACAAACTTGGACGTGTTATAAAAAAACACCAGCTGATTCGGTTTTCTCGAACTCTGGTTGCAAATGCATCAATTGTCATAGATTTCAAACTCTGCAGGGTCACTCTGATTAGTTATGCTGCCTCACAATGCATGTTAAGACAGGTATTAACGTAAAGAGACTGATTAGTTACCGGGAGACTGGAGCTGCCTTCCCATTCTAAACTGCGTCCCTGTTAAGCACTGGGAGTATTGTGACAACCCCACCTAGCATTAGCAGCATGAGATATGTCTTGTTGGCCTTGTACACAATCTGTCATTCATTGAGCTGTGTATACAATTGTTAAAGATGATCTGGCTCACGCCACGTATACATCATAACCCTGGAGTCACAAATAGCTTTGATTTCACTAATGCTTGGAGGAGAAATGTGTAATGCCTTGCCCATCAGCTCTATAGGAGCAGTGGTATTTAAGAAACCTTGGAGATGGTTTCATAAGTAGAATTCATTCAGTAGAATCAGACTGAGTCTGCGAAGTGTCTAAGAACTGCAGGTTCAGATTCCACATGTGGCTCAGCCTGCCTATCTCTAACTTCCTTCTGCATGGGTGGAGCATAGGGCGGTAGTATCTGGGCTGTGGAAGAGGTCCACCTGGCAAAATGGGGAACGAACCTCCGGCTACAATTTAGCTAGGATTAACAACTAATCCACTCCTTTCAGTTATTCCTTATGTGTTTCATGTGCCAATAATTCTTAAACAGAATTAACCTGCCATATACACTGCAGGTTAAGATGTGAAAATTTGTGTAAAATCCACATGGATTTAGACACAAAGAATTCTTACCTACACCTGGAGCTGATAGAATTTTCACTCATATTCAGTGAAGAAGCCAAATTGTGCTGCTGCCATTACCTATGATCTGCATTCACAGAAGAGACAAAAAAAAAAACACATAGAGACAGTGATTCAATAGCAAAACCCTTCAAAATTTACTAACCAACTGAATTTTCAGGTTCACCCAGAGAAGTAGCCTGAACCATGCTGCTGCTGCTATTTCTGAGCTGAATTTATTGAGGAGATTGCTAGCAAACCACACAGTGACTGAAACAGTGACTGATAGCAAACTTTATTATCTCAACTTTTTGATCAAAACATAAATTTGAGGAGTTCAGTACAAAGTGTCTCTGATTTGTCTGTGAATGTCTGGGCCAAATATGGATATCACTGTCATAGGATGAGTTATTAAAGAAATAGTTTCACTACAATCAGCCCAGGGCAGAGCGTGCCATGATATATCCAAAATATGTCACCAGGGAGTATTTACTGTATACAGAGGCAAGGTATAGTATTCGATGTTATCTACAGGCAACAAGCAGACAAAACAAAACAAAACAAAAAAAAGAAACATAAAAAAGATACAAAATTGTAAGATAGAGTGTATATGAGAGTGTGTGTGTGAAACAGTTGCACACTCGACTACTACAAGTGGAGCAGCTTGTACAGCAGGCTGAAGGAGGAACAGAGGAGAACATCAGTGAAGTGGAGATGGCACTCGACCAGCTGAAGCAGCAGTACAGTAACACTAAATATTCAGACAAGGTCAATGTGTTCTGCAATGCAAAAAGGAAACAGCTGCAGGAGCAGCAAGAACATCTAAAAAGAGGAGTGGTATGTTTCCTGTTTCAGATACATACACACACACACACACACACACACACACACACACAGTCTGTCACCAAAGTGTGTGGGTGTGTGTTTTAAACAGTTGGAGAGGCGACTAGATCAAATGGACCAGCTTGTACAGCAGGCTAAAGAAGGGACAGAGGAGAATGTCAGAGAAGCAACAAAGTCGCTCGATCAGCTGAAGAAGCAGTATGAGGAGAGTGAATATTCAGACAAGGTCTCAGTGTTCTGCAGAGCAAAGCAGAAACAGCTGGTATGATTCTTATTTGCCCCTCTTTTTTGTGTATGCAGGTATAACAGAGGTCACATTGGATTGGAAAAAAAAAAAAAACACAACACAAACCAGGTTGTCTAAAGCTGTTTTACATCAGACATACACAAAAGACCACAACAGTGACACACCCTGAGCTAACAGCATTGAAAACAGAATAAACACAAAAGCAAGCAACATACATTTTGGAAAAGAGGGTACAAATCAAGTGTTAGATATAATGCATTTATTCTCAAATTCATGTACGTAAGTCATTTTGTTGTAAAACTTCTTCCACCCGAGAGCTCCTGGTACTAGGTTAAAAATGGGCAGGGCTAAAATTATAAATCATGTTCAAAAACAAATAAATCCTGAATGTATCTTCACATTCAGCATACCAGAATAAAGAGAAGAAACCATTTTGACTAAAACAAAATGCAATTCCAACACCAAGCAGGTAAATGACATACAGAAAAAAAATATGTAAACTATGCTTACGCAACAAAAATGACTAAACACGATACAAACACAAGCTTGGCTGGACTGGAAAGTGAGATTCTACAGATTCCAACGATACAGTATAAAGATCAAAACTCTGTGACCTTAAAACTTACAGAACTAGAAGCAAAAAAACACAAAACATTGGTACAACCATGACACTAAATATGTAATTACCCTTGGTTATGTAAGAAGTAAGAAGGTTATGTATAAAAAAAAGAAATCTGTGTGGGGATATAACTGATGAAACAGGAAAATATTTTAACATGAGGTTTATAAAATCTCCAAAGATCAGCAGAACCATTACTGCAGATAAACAGGTAAACTTTTAGAATGCTCTGCTTTCATGGACTCAAGTTCCAGGCTACTAGGTGCATCAGACTCTGCTGAGGAGGTTCTTGTTGGAGCAGGACGCTGTTGTGATGTCTGTACATCATGATCACCTTTATTAGGTCTAGTTTTCGGTTTCTGTTACACAATATGGAAAAAAATACAACACTAAACTAGAAATGCTGAAATCTAGTGGACCTCTGCAGGAGCCTCCAGAAGACCTCAGAGAAATGATGGATAAATATATAATGACTAAGTCACTAAAGATTATTATTATTATTTGTGTGTGTGTGTGTGTGTGTGTGTGTGTGTGTTAACAGTTAAACAGCCAAATGCTACCTGTGGAACAGCTTGTACAGCAGGCAGAAGAAGGGAAAGAGGAGAACATCAGAGAAGCAGAGGAGATGATCAAACAACTGGAGCAGCAGAACAATGACTATTCAGATGCAGTCACATCTTTTTGCAGTGCAAAGTGGAGACAGCTGAACTGGTACAGACTACAGCACAGTAATGATGAACGTCTAATGACTGAGAGAAGAGAGGTATGTTTCCTGTTCTCTTTCCTTCACACACACACACACACACACACACACACACACACACACACACACACACACACACACACACACACACACACACACTCTCCTCCACACCCATACACAAGAAATTCATACATTAAGACAGTTGGATTGTGATGATGATGATGACGATGATGATGAGGTTTCTAACGGTCTGTTAGCTTGTTAGAGATTTTCCCCTTTACACTTTATTCTGTTCATCAGGTTTGTGTGTAGTTTTACTTAAACATCCTTGGTAGATTCCCTTCACTGCTGTGTGAAGGAAATAAACATTTTTTTATAAAAAAAATAAAAACAAAAATACAGAAAGGGATATATCGATCGCGATTGATATTTTAAACACACAGGTTCAAAACATTTTTCACGCTCTTCATCATCTGTCTTAAGCAGCTGCATGAGCCTTCAGCTTTGTCAAAGTGAAAGAATCAGAGCACAGATCTTTTTCCTCAGCAAACCCAAATGACTGGGACACTGTGGGCTCAGAACGTGTTTTGTCGGTGTTCCAGTTCGACTGATGACTGAAAACTGATGATGATGAATTATTTAGTGTAGAGATGAGTAAAGAAAATGTGATGAAATCTACCTGGACAGGTAGCAGTGCACTGGGACACCATGTCCAAGACCAAACTCTGTGTGGAGACACCTGCACATTTCTCACACTCAGATCCCTGTTTCACTCAGTTTCATCTGGATTTACCTTTTAGTAAATGACACACTGAGTAGTGTCCAGAAAAGTGTTGAGTAAATAGACAATGACTAAAAAGTCACTAAAGATTGTTTGTTTGTGTGTGTGTGTGTGTGTGTGTGTGTGTGTGTGTGTGTGTGTGTGTGTGTGTGTGTGTGTGTGTGTGTGTAACAGTTGAACAGTCATCTGCTTCATGTGGACCAGATTGTACAACAGGCTGAAGAAGGATCAAATGAGAAGATCAGAGAAGCTGAAAAGAAGCTTGATCAGTTGGAGCAACAGTACAGGTACAAGGATTATTCTGAACAGATCAAATTCCTCTGCAGGGTAAAGAGGGAACAGCTAAAGAGATACAGTCTACAACCCAGCATTGAACAACATTTAATAACTGGGGACGGAGAGGTATGTTTCTTATTCGTTTACTCCCTCTCTTACACACACACACATGTATACACACACACACACACACACACACAACTGTGAACTGTGACTGTGTAAGTCGTATTTGATTCAGTTCACGGCCGCATGAAAGGAACGAACGTTTAAATTTACCGATTAAATAAAATACAGACTTTATATATTTATTAACTCCCACATTTAAAATGTTTAATGTGAAAAGTGTTTTAATGTCTAAATGTGATAATGTCTAAGTCACAAAAGATAGTGAGTGTGTGTGTGTGTGTGTGTGTGTGTAAAACAGTTGAATAGTCAGCTGAAACATGTGGAACAGCTTGTACAGCAGGCTAAAGAAGGGAAAATGGAAAACATCAAAGAAGTGAAGATGTCGATTGATCACCTGGAGCAGCAGCAGTACCTAAATACTGAAAATGTAATACCAGTCATACCGATCTGCATGTTAAAGAGGGCAGAGCTCTTCTGGTACAGACTACAGCATAGTGATGACAAATGTCTGATGGCTGAGAAAATAGAGGTATGTTTGTTCTGACACACAAACACACACACACACACACACACTGACTCTGAAAGATGGCTCTGAGGTGGTCAGAAGTGAAGCTTGAAGAAGCAGCAGATGTACATCAGGTTAAACACACTGACTGACTGCATGGGAGACAAACTGATGATACTTTGTGGTGGTGACAGTGACTACAGAAGAGCATAAAGATGAACAGAACTCAGACAGGAGGTTAGAGGAGAAAAACTGTACAGAAGACCTCATGCTGTGGGAGATGGAACCTCACCAGACCACAGAATGGATCTCAGACAAAGACACTGTAGTCATCAATGTTACTAGACAGACTGCTACATGGACAAGTGGAACTGTGTGTTCGGGGGAAGCTCTAATGGGATATAGATTAAGATTATCCAGGATGGAGAAGCTCCTCATCAACAAGAAGGTTGAGGGACCTGGTGACTGATGTGTTCTGGTTCTTGAGCTTAATGATACACAGAGTTTATGTTGACTAAATTAAACAATGCAGATGTGTAGACGAGTTCATCTTGCCCTTAGCAGGCCACATGCTCAGGCAGTTTAGCAGAGCAAACATCTTTTGGAAGATCTGATCAGGTGAGGAGTCTCGACGGCTGACTACCTTCATTACATCAATTGTTCTTAATTCATTCAAGAGGCTTCTGTCCAGCGCACAAGAGCTCATCCAGATGAGAATGTGTCCGAGTTTGGAGCTGGGGGTCACGCGTCAATTGTCCTTGTATGTAGAAGATGTCCTGCGGAATATAACATTAGAGTTGATGCAGCACTGAAAAAACTGCAGAAATCTGAACAGAAATCAGGTTCCTAACTCACAAGCTGTCTTCATCTGGATTACAGTCTGACTTGGACAAACTTTCTGCTGTTCTACCACTGTGTCTGAGGTCTGCAACTTTCTTGGAGAGATGAACCAAGTGGAGAATTTCAATCCAGGTCTGGGCAAGAAAACAAAGCTCCTGTTAGTCCTCCTGTCTGAGAAATCTGTGGTTCTTGGGGAACCACAGCAGGAGTCATTTTCAATGCTGAAAAAAGAGTTTAGCACCAACACTAGCATTCTTTGTTCTAATCCAGGAAACAAAATTAACCCTGCCCTTAATATAATTAGCTCCACCCCTAAACAGAGAGAATGTTACTGTGCAGGTCTGCAGTAAAGTTAATTTAAGCTGCTGCTCTGTGTGGTCAGTACAGTACAGTACCTCCCTGACTAACAATTAACATAAACTACCTAACTTAAATACCCTAAATATCCAGACCCATAAAATTAATTACTCTAATTAATCTAAAGGTCTTGACTGAACAATCCAACCAACCTTAATGACCAACTTAACCTAAAGGACTTAAACCCCATAACTAACACTTATGACCTAGCCCACCTTACCCTAAACTACCTGACTAACTAACCAAAGCATACTGATAAACACAAGCCGATAAACCTCAATATCCCAAACTACTGGACTTAATATCAACATTATATGACTAACTAACCTACATGACTAAATTAACTAACTAATCCAAACTACTTAACCTGACTAACCAACTAACAACCAACCAGAAATGATTTGGGGTGTGTGTGTGTGTGTGTGTGTGTGTGTGTGTGTGTGTGTGTGTGTTAAGCAGATAAAGCTGAAGGTGGAGAAGGTGATGGATAGTGTACATAAACTCAGAAATGGAGCAGAACAAAAGCAGGAGATACTGAGCTCCAGATTGGTGGATGAGATGGAGGAATATCTGAAGGAGATTGAAAAGTGGTGTGGAGAGATGAGGAGAGAGATACCTACCCTCATACAGCAGCACAGATGTGGAGCTGTGTGAGACCAACACACACACACACACACACACACACACACACACACACACACACACCTGTTGTCCTCTGCACCTCTTTTACCATTTGGTTAAGATAAACACAGAAAGCCACAAATTTCACTCCCATTATAATTACTGCAGCTGTCAATCACTGCAAGTCGTTGCAAGCTCACAGACTTCCGGTTACAGTCAAAGCAGCACAGACTCTTATTAATATGGTGTTTACACTCAGCTGGTTAGAAATGTATAAATATTCCAGCGGGATGGTGGAAAACATGCAATTAAACAAGCAATAGTCAATAGTCTTATCTTCCACTCCATTAGACTACAAGAGTTTGTAGGATGAATGGTCTGGATGTTGTCATGACGGTCTGAGGTGTGTACAAGTTCTGAGATTGTGTGTATTGTTGTTATAAAATGGTGAACTGTTTCATGAATTGTGTTAGCAATGAATTGTGTTTTTGGATGGAAAAATTTTAGATGAAAACAAGAATAACTGACAAATGTTTTTGTAAAAACACAAATCTAAAAGAAACACAATAGTTTCAGGAGCAGAGTCACACACAGACCAGCAGGTAATTTATTCAAGGAAATAAAGGACTTGACAGGATAATATTTATAGCAATTGAAAGTAAATTTCTCTCATTTTCTTAGTTAAATTATATTTATATGTTAAAGTAAAAAATTTTCCACGGTATATTATTGACAAAGCTGCCTGAATGTGACATGACAGGAAGTACAGTGACAAGGTGTTATTAAAAATGTACACTTTTACTGTTGTGACATGTGACTGAGAGACATATTTCACCTACATGTGTTTTACTGGGATGAATATCTGAAACAACAAAAAGAGAAACTTCTTAATAACACAACCACACCTGAGGGAATGGAATCAAACACAGAGAATTTGTGCGGATACAGTAACGGAAGAAGCAGAGAGAAATTCTGTATAAGTAAATAACTGACCACTGGGTTTAAGGAAATGACCCACTAAGATGATGTTAAACCGATTCTCAATCACTGAGCAAATGCCTCATCCAGTTTATTTTAAATGTTAAGAAAATTCGCCACCAAGTTTCCATGTAATCATTAAAACAGATTTTTTTGATCTGAACTTTTTCCCTTCACACAAAATCCAACAACATTCTGTCAGTGTTTTTAAAGTAGACTCATAAACATATAAAGAGATATTACTGTAGACTGAACTGCATCAGTGAGTCTGAAGAGACCTTCAGCCTCAGACAGCACAATTCTGCCATTTAGAGATCAATCTCTCTGAAGTTTTTCTCTAATGGAAGAAAGACTAGAAAGCCATCTTGTTTTGCAGTCTTTATATACGATAACTTTCTAGAATAAATTCCAAGAGGAATTTGAGCCGGGTGACAGATAATAAAATGTCTACCTGATGCCACTCAGATCACTTTGCCATATAAATGTAGGCGGGAACTGAGAGACAACCAGGAAGAGGACAGGAGAGACCGCACATCAATGCCTGATACCACCAGATAAATTAAACCATGGGGATGTTTCATAGTTTACTTTGTTAGAGCTGCTATTATTATTATAAGTTTTGATGGCTTTACTACGGTGGCGCATTGCTGCCACCTACAATTATTTTTTTCCACTCAATTATGTCATAATAACGAGAAGAGCCCAAGGCCACATTTTCTCAGTGCTTTTAGAATAAATTTATGTTCAACAGATTCATTATGAAAATCAAGTATTAAAACAAACCTGTCAGAGTCAATAAGGTCACAATAATCCATGAAATCTAAATCAAGCCTAAAGTTCTCTATTATATGTTGAGTTTTCATAAAACCAGACTGTTTCATCTACGATAGAATAAAACTCATTTAACTCAAAAAATGTCAAAAGGCCAAAATTTTAGTCTCATTTTTAAGAAGAGTTATAGGACAAACAATTCTCAATAGAAAGTCAAGATTTTTAGGTTTTTGTATCAGAGAGATGATGCCTTAGCCACAGACGATGGAAGAGACTCTTTTCTCTACTTTAATTAAAGCCTTCTGACAAGAAAGGAGATAACACTCTGGTTTTCTTTCCTTTTTATAGATAATAATAATAATTATCTATATTATCTATTATATAATTATCCACATTGTTATTATTATTATCATTATAACTTTCTATCACCGTTATTATTAATAATAGCAGTAGCACTAATGTCATCAGCAGCAACAGCAGCAGCAGCATTTATTAATTGCTTATGAATATTCAACAAATAAAAAAAGAAGCTACCAGGGGATGGTAAGGCGAACATGGTTTAAATATATTAATGGAATCATCTTCCAGCATTCCCTTCAAATCGAGCCGTGTATAATACACACACAGAGTTAGTAAAATAGTAAAAAAATAAAATTAGCCAAATATTTGGGATTTTTAAAAAGTCATTGCACTTCCGCTCCGACAGAGGGCAGCACTGTAAACATCCGGGTCTTATTTTCCCAGTCAGCGGTGACGTTAAGATAAGTGTCAGGATTTTCCCATGATCCTTTGCTCCTGCTTGTCTCTGACCTTCTGTCGGCTGTGAGCTAAAAGACGGATAGAAATGGTGCCTCCTGTGCAGGTTTCACCCCTTATTAAGGTTAGTTATTAACTGTCATTAAGTGTAAAACTGTCCTGAAGTGATATTAATGAAACATTTAATTTAAATATGGGTTTATTTTCTGTGTTATGCTGAAGCTAAGTGTTAGCATCTAGCTGTCTCAGGGTTACAGCTGTTTATCTGTAATAACGGACTTCTGGCTGTTCGTGTGAGTGTTAATGAGGAGGTTAGATTGTGTTGGGGTTAGGTCATGTTGGGGTTGGGTGGTGTTGGGGTTAGATCATGACCGTGTTTGTGTTTACAGACAGCCAGGTACTCGGCTCTGATCGTGGGGATCATCTACGGCAAAAAGCGCTATGGTGAGTGTGGACATTGAACACACTGACAGTCCATCAACACACACTCACACACTCAACACTCACAAACACTCGCGCACACTCCCTCACATTCACACACACACACACACGGTTATTTAAACACAATTTAAATAGTGGATCTCTGTGAGATTATCCTTTGTCTCCTCTTGTTTTTGAGTCGACAGAGGAGGTGACCCGCGGCTGTTCTTCACTTACAGACATTTCTTTACACATTTGATAGTCAGTTTTTGGTTATTTCACTCTCACAGGACACGCATCTAGGTTTTAACATGATCTCAATGCTGAGACACTAAAGATATTCGAGCTCCAGTGCCGGTGAGGTGAAGGTTAGCGAGTTCAGTAGTGCTGAGTCGTTTGTGTATGATTTCAGCTCATTGGATCAGTTCTTTTATGTGAACCTTTAGAGTCGACTCATGAATGAGAAGTTTTCTTATGTACGCAGGCAGCATATTTTTCATTATCATTATCTATTTCAATTTCATTATCTGAGCATTCTTTAGTGTGAATGGATCAGAGTCCCAGGTGTTTAATGATGATTTCTGTAAACTTTGACTATACTTGTTTGTGAGGTCAAGAAACACAAGAGTATTACTGTTTGATAAAACCCATCAGAATGAGCAGAATTTAGACAAAAATGGCAGTGAGCCTTTTAGGATTCAAAGAGTCGACTCCTTATAGAGGAACTTCGTGAAACAATCTGAATTCTTTAGTCTATAAACATCAGTGACTGTTATCTATTATAGTTTATAGTTGTCTATTAGTTATGCATCATGTTTCTCCTAGAGGCTACACACGCACATGTTGTTTGGATCAGTTTTATCCTGTTATCTCCATATATGATTGTTGCATGATAGTTGTTGATTTATGGTCGTGAATTTGTTCAGAGGTGACCCGATGTTGGAAAATAGCACACACCTGCTAGCCAGTCAGTAACAAATGTCTGTTGCCATGGTGATGTATTTTAAAATGTGGTGTTTGTGCAGATTACCTGAAGCCCGTAGCAGCGGAGGAGAGGAGGATCGAGGAGGAGGAAAGGAAAATGAGGGAGGAACAAGAACGCATAGCCAAACAGCTGGCTGAGGGTAAAGACACACACACACACACACACACGCACACACACACACACTTCCAAGACCAAACATTTGGATTCAGTTCATTTTAAAAGCAAATGGTGGGGTCAGTGTTTGCTTTGGTTCTGTCACACACCTGATCATCAACACCACATTTCATCCTGCTGTGCGTTTAAACCTCAAATCTCTAATTTAGTTTTTTCCCTCCACCAGCAAATGAAGATACGATCCTGAAGTAAGAACTCTGAAGTGTTTGTCTTTATGGACCCGTTATGGAGGTCTCAACGTTCTTCTCATCACTCACCACCTTCTACATTATTACCTGCTGTTTTACAGTGAATACAATTTCTGTGTATTAGTAAAATTCACACAATCCGTGAGCACCTGTATGCCTGAGTCTTTCTTTCCCTCAATTTCTTTATGAACATGGTCTGTACCAGATGCCTGAGTGGATCAGAACACACATCGTGTTCATGTCTAATGTTCATTATTAATTCCTCAGTTGTGTCTCACTCTGTGATCAATTCAAACAGTCATTTGTCAGGAGAATTTATAAATAAATAAATGTTCTCTGATTATGAATTCAGTTTCCAGTCCAAGGTGTCTGTGATTTCTAAAAGCTGTAGTGAGTGTTTACAAAGCAGTTTCAGTGTAACCAAGGAAAACAAATATCTAGAGCAGACTTAAAGGAATGTTCTGGAAAGTATTCTCAGTGAGGAAGCATTTAATAAGATTATAAAAATGATCATATTTACATACAAAACATTCATTAGATCGTGAAGAAAAATCTAGATTTATAAACTCAGATGATGGGATTGAGAGACGTGTGTGTGTGTGTCCTGGTCAGCAGAACTCTGTGTATCTTTCTGTAGGGGAATACGGTCCTGCTCGTCCCCAGAAGTCCACGGCTCTCACTCTGTATAATCCACACACATCCAGACACTCTGAGGAACAAACACCAGAAGAAAACTTCACACACATCCAGATCTACATGTGGTTTCATTACATGTGTCTGTGTAGTTTGTGGAATCTTCTTTATAATCCCGATAAGTTCAGAACATCTGGCTTGAAAAGCAGATGTGTGACAGTAGTATGTGTGTGTAGCGGAGCACAGCTCACCTGGTGAGAAAGTGTAAGAGGTGAACACTGTGTCTCTGAAATTAATCCTCTGAAACGTAACTCCGTCTCTGGAGAACTCCACCTCATACGTCTTCACACACCTGCAACCGAAAGCAGAGAAGGAGACATGTGTAAAGAGTAATTCCATGTGTCCCACAAGATGAGACGTTTAAGGATAATAATGTAGACTCAGAAATCATGATGTTCGGACTTGGTGCTGACGTCACGATCCTTCCACACGATAAGGACTTGACCTTTAGTGATGGAGACGAAACGCAAACCGTTCACCTGCACAACAGGAAACATTACACACACACAAACCCACACAAAATATTTAAATGATATAGGAAGCATAAAAACTTGGCAGCATGTGTCCTGCACAGTCCAGGTGTGTGTGTGTGTGTATTTGTGTGTCTCACCTGTCCAGGTGTCTGTGTGGACCGAGCACAGAGGTGGATGAGCAGTATGGAGGGAACAGGAAGTTTCACCCTAAGAGACAGAACTCCCTGAGTGGGGACTGGGATGGGGCCATCTGTCTGAGCATCCTGAACACACACACACTGTTATTTATATTCATACCCAGACATTTACTTTGTGTGTGTGTGTGTGTGTTACCTCTTGACCCCTGAGCTGTGTGAGTTGTTGCACTGTGGGATAATCTGGGCTGCCCATCTGACTCCACAATTTATACGGGTTACTAACAACATTGTCCATGTAGCGCATCACATACATTACATCTGCAGCACAGTTTCAACAACAACATTACCTCAACATCACATTAACGTTACCTCAACAACACCTCCACAATAGCAGCTATGCTGGTTTGTCAGTTTCAGGGACATATTCAAAACAATTGCTTAGCTGGTGTTTGTGGTGTACAGCTGAATATAAAACAGAGTGTGTGTGTGTGTGTGCGTGTGTACCGGTGTGTGTGGGGGCTCCTGTGATGTTCAGTGTGATGGTATCCGTGGTGTTGGAGGTGACGTTGTCTCTGCAGTTGTACAGAAGTACGGCACTCTGCCAGCTATCAGCAGTGTGTGTGAGCTGGGGTGTGTGTACACTAGCTAGCACACCCACTGAACTCTCTTCCTGAGGGTCTCGTGTCACCATGGTAACCTTTACCTGCTGCTCACCTGTGCAGAAGAAACAGTTAACACTTTGTTTCCATGTTTCCATGGTAACATCCCAAACGTCCCTGTTTCCACGGTAACATCCCAAACATCCCTGTTTCCATGGTAACATCGCAAACTAAACGCTCAGGTAATAAACATTGAGACTTCTACACGATATTAGATACAGAGCAGAAAGAAACTTTTTTAAATCTTTACTTCTGTGTGAAAATAATAAACATCAGTTATTCTGCTAATCATGACTGAAAGCTAACAGACAGCACTCCGCTAATGACATCAGGAAAGAGTGTGTGTGTGTGTGTTTGTGTGTGTGACTAAAATAGCTAAAAATAACCTAGCAGGGCGAGCAGGCCCATGGCGGTGAGGACAGGTTTGCGTATGAACTGGACGTGAGGTGTGTGTGTGTTGTTGATCTGGAAGCGGGCGGTTAGCGTGCGCTGGGTGAACTGATGTGGATGGTAACTCAGGAAGGCGTTGTCATTGCTCAGCAGTGTGAAGTTGATGGTGTTGTTCACATCAGAAATGAGAAGGTCCTGGTGCTGAGAGATCACCTACACACACACACACACACACACACACTCCATCAGGACGTGTCACCTGCTAGTGTTGGTATAGGGTAAAGACTGACAGCGATATTGCTAACCCTTATGCTACAGTCTACCTGCTCCTGTCAATAATTGCCTTCTGAATGTAACTAAGCGCCACAGTGAAGCCTCATGGTGATCAGATGAAAAGAGTCAGCGCTCAGGATCATCTCTCTCTCTCTCTAAACTCCTGACACAGTGAAACCTATCCTCAACACTGAGAGCCAGAGCTTATCTGGAAGCCTCTCATCAACACATGAACCTATCTGAAGGCAGTGTGTGTACCTTGATCACCATGGCAGCGTAGGTGACATCAGCGCGCCAGACGAGTGGTTTGTTCCAGCCGACGAGTGGATCGGCCTCGTCGTTATAAACAGGAAGTGAACGGAACAGAGGAAACCGCTGCTGGATCTCCTGCATTGTGTCAATTAACTGCTGCAGGATTGGGATTGTACCGCCTCCACCCTGTAACACACACAAACACAAACACACACCTATTAAATGCTTCAGTACTTGTAAAGCACCACCTTCTCTCTATAACACACACACCTTCTTGTGCAGGGCGATGTAGTGGAGGCTGTGTGTGTCGAGGTGTGTGTTAAAGTGTGTGTCAGGGTTGCGTGTGTGTGTGTCGTGGCAGTGCTGCAGTAAGGCCCAGCAGTATGGAGAGTGAGGAGGAGTGTGACACGAGTCCCCCGGACCTCCGAGCCTCAGAGTCACACTGGCATTACGCAGACCAGCCAAACATGCGTCATAGTAGTTCAGGAACCCTGAGGAAGAAACACACACACGCACAGAATTGATACACAGTCATTTCTCGTTTTATTTTCACCTGGTTTGTTTTATTCTTTACCCTGAATGGTCATCGTGACGTTGTCAAAGTCGTGATTGTTCGGCTCGTTCCATGTCTCAAAGTTCCACCTGGAGACGATGTCCAAACCGTACCTCTCTACACACAAACACACATTTTTGTATGGCACACAACATGAGACCACACACTCCCAGAGATCAGAGTTCTGTGTGTCTCACCGATGTATCTCTGAGCTGTGAGGTAAACCAGCCTCTGCCACTCAGACACCTGGGTTTTGTTCTCAAAGTCACTGAAAGTGCCGTTGACGCTGCCCATCAGCTCAAAGCCTTCACGAAACACAAACACACACACAGTAAGGACAGGTATGAGGGGTGAGTGAGTGTAAGGTGTGAGGAAGATCAGTGGTCTCACCGGGCTGCAGGCCGTTCTGCAATAGCAGCTCCATTAGCTCATCCAGGTATGAGAAGTTGTAGTGATATTCACCATTTACAATCCTGAATAACACGCATACAAATACATACACATACACATACACACACACTCAGCTGATTATTTAAGTCAGCTTTAATGATATACTGGTGCATTAATCATGAAATAAAGTGTACATTTTTGTGTCACTATCATTATAATATTCTATCAGTGAGGTGACATTTCTGCACAAATATTTTATTAAATCTGAATCCAAATGTAAGTAGAACTTAATTTACACACATTAACACGAATAAACACCTCCACTCACTCTACACTGTTCACTTCCCTCATTTACTCACATCACCGTCCTGTTGGCAGGTTTAGAGACACGTCACAGCATCATTTCAGCTCTTTACATCTATCATCTAACAGTGTAAGAGTCATTGAGGTACTGCAGAAGTGTGGTGACAGTAACAGCACTCACACACTTACCGAGCAGACACCAGCTCCAGCATCCAGTGGATCCTCACCTGCTGCAGGCCGGCATGAGGAACAGAGCCAAGAAGAGCCAGGTTCAGCTGCTCATCTTTACTCAGGTCATAAAGGTGAGCACTGGTGTGTGGCTGAGGAGGACTACACACACACACACACACTGATAAGCATAAGCAATAAACTGTTCTAGTACAGTAAGTTGCGTGTGTGTGTAAGTGTGAATGTGTGTGAGAGAGTGTGTGTCTATATATGTGTGTGTGAGAGTGTGTGTGTATGTGTGAGTGTCAATGTCAATTTTATTTCTATAGCACAACTACAAACACCAGTTGACCAGTGTGCTTTACATCAATGCAAAAAAAAAACAATAGAAGAACACAAGCACACCATACAGTACAATAAAATTGTAAGTAAAATAGTAAAATAAAATTTCACCCTGGACCATATGCTGATTCAAAAAGGTATGTTTTTAACCTAACTTTAAAAACCGCGCGTGTGTGTATGTGAGTGTGTGTGTGTGTGTGTGAGAGAGAGTGTGTATGTGTGCGTGTGTGTTCTCACCAGAAGCCAGTGCTCCTCCAGAAGTGTGTGATGTTACTAACAGGTTGATCAGCTCTCACTATCAGCTGTATATCAGATGAAGACACTGAACACAGCGACATAAACATCGCTGTAATTAAACCGCACACACAGGCGGCGTCCTTCATGTCTGTTACACTGACACAGCAGCTCTCTAACTATATTTATATCCTTTATCAATACATCTCGCGTCTACATCATCTTACTGAAACTCTTATCCACTTCTAACTAGATATAAAATATTTTAAACAAAATGATGTATAAACGTCCAACGATACTTTTCTGTTCCGGTGCTCTTTTCAAAACAATATGACGTCATTTAAAAGCGCCGAGAGACTTTCATAATTCAGCATTACAGCAAAAACATGTATTATGACACACAGTATATTTTTGTTTCTTTTTATTTAAGGAGTGACGCTTTATTTTACAATATTTCGTGTCAGAGCTACATTAGTTTTATGTAGTAGGCCGTTTTAGTTAAAATTAGTCCACATTTACAAATTAAACCCATTTAAAATAAATGTTCTACAACGCCGCAGTCAACTCATTTTGGATTATAACTATTTTAATGTTCTATAAATGTCGTTTTCTTTTGCTGACCTTCTAAACAGGGAATAACTGTGACTCAGCCTGATGTTACAATGAGGTTTATTTAAAAGAAATTAACAAACAGAAACAAAACAAGGCTTTCTTTAAAATACAACTTGAATACAACAGATCAGTTAATCACAAGGTCTTTTACATTGTTATTTATGTCTGTACAGAAAGTTCACTTCACAATCCTGATTCTTTCAAATAACTTAAATTACTCCATCTTTAAAAAGTGCAAATTCAAAATTCATACATGGCAACAGCACGAAAACGACATCCGCCTAGGCGACGGTTCACATTTCACCTGTGCAATAATCACACAAATATCTTGCTGAGAGAGAGAGAGAGGTGGGAGACAGAGAGAGAGAGAGAGAGAGAGAGAGAGAGAGAGAGGTGGGAGACAGAGAGAGAGAGAGAGAGAGAGAGGAGAAAGAGGGAGAGAGAAAGAGAGAGAGAGAGAGAGAGAGAGAGAGAGAGGTGGAGAGAGAGGGGAGACAGAGAGAGAGGAGAAAGAGGGAGAGAGAGAGAGAGAGAGAAAGAGAGGGAGAGAATTGGAGAGAGAGAGATGGGGACAGGGAGACAGAGAGAGAGAGAAAGAGACTATGATTTCTGCTGTGCTCCTATGGTGCTCTGCGTGTTACACTCTGGTTTTGCGATCTGGTAGGTGATGAGATACTCTGGATATGCCTGAAAAACACACACCACATTGTATATCACACAAAATCAGCGTGTCAGAAAGTAAAGTAACTTGCGTGGAGTGTGTTTGGGTGTACATTTGGTGTGTGTGTACCTGCTCCCCTCTGTAGATAACATACTCTGCGTAAGCCAGGCCATTCACACTGGGCCTCCCGATAACTGAGTGATGGGCAGGAGGAGCATGAGCCATCTTCATCGCACTGAACTGCAAGAACGACTTCCCCAGAGTCACCCTGCAGAACAGCATCTGCCTAGAAAACACACACGTTCAGTAAGTACAGCTGTTATCACCATTAACAGTAAATGTAATAATAACACACCTCTCTGTGGTGGCCTTGCTTACCTGTGGCACACGTAACAGGAGCGGTCTTTGTGAGTGGGGCATCCTGTCCCCCCTCCGATGCCATAAACATACTGGTTACTTTTGGAAGAGTTTTCTGCAAAGTAGATTCCGGCCCCAAACATGCCGCCAATGTAGGCATGACGTTCGTCAAAACCTTTATGGATGATGGCGTTAATAAACGGAGAACCTGAACACCGGCACAATAAACACAGTCAGAGTCAGCATGTCACCCAGAGGTAAGAATAACCAGCATAGAAAGTGTGTGCGCGCGCGTGTATGTGTGTGTACCATGGAACAGCATGCGCTCGTTCTGGTGATTATGGTTCTCATCAGAGATCTCCTTCTGGCGGTGTGTGTAACGCTCACGCAGCTTCTTGTTCACCACCTTCTGGATCTGCACACACACACACACACACACCTCAATACATGACCTATCCATGCAGTACATGATGTGCTGTGACATTTCTTTACATTACAGATGTTCAGATATTGAAATTTCAAACACTAATGATCAGCATTAACACTTCACTGGGCTTCACTGGGCTCACCGGAAGGAAAAATAGTGTGTGTAGTGAGTATAGAGTGTATAGTGGCTAAAACTGTATTGTGGTGCAGCACCTTGATGATGTTGTATCTGTTAAAAACTCCTCCAGCATTTCCTCCGTCTCTGTGCTCACGGATCGTGCTCTGCATCTGTTACACACACACACACACACACACACACACACACACACACACACACACACACACACACACACACACACACACACACACACACACACACACACACACACACACACACACACACACACACACACACACAGTTATGAGGACTAGCTATGTGTTTTACAGGACAGTGCGTTGTATGGTGCAGTGTGTACCTCCTCCTCCACAGACTGGAACTCCTTGTCGTCAGGAGGCAGGTCAATGAGGAGAGTTCCCTGAGCTGTGCAGTGGAAGGCCAGGTACGGATTCGCACCTGACGCGCACACACACACACACACACACACACACTTTAAGGTATCAACTAAATACATGTACAGTGTAGGAGCTTTACTTCAGTGACATGCTTCTGCTAATATAATTAACAATAAAGTGTGTGTGTGTGTTTGTGTACTCACCCTGCTGACCCCCTAACAGCCTCTCAATGCCTTTGATTAGTTTGTGTCTGTGTCCGTAGGCATTTATTCCGATCTCCTTCAGCTCCTCGTGTCCCATATCAGCCAGTACATCCAGAGTGATCTATGCATTACACATGCACACACACACAAGACTGAGTGATGAACTGAAGATAAACTCCCTCAGCAGTGACAAAGACACTGTGTCTCATGTCTCACCTGTTCACGCTCAAAAATATCTCTGAGATGTTCCAGGCCCAGACTCTTCAGGAACTGACTGATGTTCATATCCAACACAGCCACTGCTGTGAAAAAAAACATGGAAACACGTAATTTATCTCCACATTTGCTTAGAGTTTTACTGATTTTAATTTCATCCTTCTCCCTTTTCCCTCTCTTTATTCTGTTGCCATACTCGTCTGGTTGTTAACAGTCACATGTGCATCCCTTTTATCCTTTTAAAATAATTTAATAGTGGACTAACATTTATAATCAAGTGACATACACTGACTGGCTCTCTGTAAATATGACAGTGTAGAAAATGTTTGGTGGTGTGTTGATGTACACTCTCACACACACATACAGACAAACACTCACAGTCACACACACACACACCCTCTCCCTCCTTGCGCTCGCCCCCTGTGGCCCCATCGGCACCCCCACAGGCTCCTTCACTCAGGTTGTCGATGCTGGAGGCAGGGGAGATCAGACTGGCACTCAGCACCGTGGCTTGAGGTTTCAGACAGCTGGGCAGTGAATCAGGAGGCATGGCGTCCATCAGCAGAGCCCGGATATCATCCGCCTGGTAGAGAGAGAGAGAAAGAGAGAGAGAACATAACATTATTTTATAAACTCTATAAGATCTTCAGCTCTCCACAAAAAGTATACATTTGGTGTACAGCAGCTAGTAGACGGTTGTGTAGAGCGCTGGCCTCTACATTAACATACCGTGGCTAAGTCCAGCGCAGTCTGGCCCTCCTGGTTCTTCATGGTAGGATCAGCGCCGTGAGCCAGCAGCAGTGCGCACAACTGTGTCCTTCCTTTCTGAGCAGCCTCGTGCAGCGGAGTGAACGCCCACTTATCTGTGGCATTCACACACGTGTTGAACTTGATCAGCAGAGCTGCAATGTCCACATGCTAGAGACAGAGAGACAGACAGAGAGACAGGAAAGAGTGTTTAGTGCATGTGGGAGGTGATGTAGCCAGTGTTTAGAGCTGTAGTAGTTTTTCTCACCCCATAGGAAGCAGCATTGTGCAGTGGGATCAGACCTCCTTTGTCCTGTGCGTTAACATCTGCACCATGCTCCAACAAGTATTCTGCTACCTCCAGGTTATTGTAGCCAGCTAAAACACATACACACACACACACACAAGGTGCATGAATAAACAATAGCAAATTCCCTACATCTTTACAAAAGTGTGTGTGTGTGTGTGTGTGTACCTGCAAGGTGTAAGGGTGTAGAGTTCCTGCCCTGTGTGTCTCTACAGTTAATGTTATCACTGGTACACAGTTTCTGGACACGGGCAAGGCAGCCTTTCTTTGCAGCATCCAGCAGGGCGGCGTCTCCACGCAGGAGGTCCTGGATGTCCGTGTCTCCGTCCTTTACCATATCCATAGCCACATTACCATCGCGGTTTTTCTTTGATGGGTCAGCACCATGCTACAGAGCACACACACACACACACACACACACATGAGAACAATGACGTGAATGCATAAAAATTCAAACATACTTGAAACATTGGTATACATTAATATGTTTAAGAGTAAGTGTGCGTGTGTGTTTGTGTGTGTGCGCACACATTAGGTTACCTTGAGCAGCAGTTTACAGATCTCATATTTGCCCTTGGCTGCAGCTTCATGCAGTGGAGTAAACTTCCACAGGTCAGCTACATTCACTGATGCTCCATGACGCACCAACAGCTCGGCTACTTCATAGTGACCGTATGAGCAGGCGTTATGGAGAGGAACCAGACCTCTGAGAGAGAGAGAGAGAGAGAGAGAGAGAGAGAGAGAGGGAGGGAGGGAGGGAGAGAGAGAATAAAAGCTTTATATGTGTACTGTGTTGTGTACTGTATATAGATTTAGTTCAGAACTATCATTTTAGTCAGCCACACTGATTATGAAGGTTTAAGGACTCATTGTGTTTAAAAGTGTTGGTGGAGAATAACGTACTAGTCTGATGAAGCGATTACAGCTATGAAGGATATGATCGGAGTAACGGAGGATTAGGATGATTATGATGATGACGGATTGTCAACACAGGTATGGTGAGTATTGTGATGTAATAACATTTGTAATAAATGATGATGACTGTAATAAAGGTCTCACCCCTTGTCCTTGGCGTGTACATCAGCTCCGTGGTGCAGTAAATACTCCACCACAGCCACACGGTTATAACCAGCAGCAAAGTGCAGTGGAGTGGAGTGACGTCCTTCCAGATCACGACAGTTCACATTCTGAGGAGAGCACATTTGCTGTACACACACACACAAATATTGTTATTTGCTGTTTGTTTTCTTCTGTCATCACCAAATTCAACGGATCAGAGCGCGCACACACACACACACCTTCACCGTGTCAAGGTCTCCTGCCTTGGCTGCCTCTAAGAAGCGATAGTCTGCATCCGAGTTTCGAGTTGGAATGTTCTCTGGATGAAAACATCAAAAGCAACACAAACGTGTTACAAAGACAAGAAGTCAGTTATAACACACACTCCTCCCTGCATTCTCCCACAAATGGCTAGTGCTGATGTGACAGACAGGAGGGAGAGACGGAGTAAGAGCCGCAGTGTTAGTGATTTTACCACTGAGTATTTGCTGCACCGCCTCGTTGCCCATCTGAGCAGCTGTGAAGCCCTGGAGGGAGATGATTGACGGGTCAGCGCCGTAGCCAAGCAGCAGCCGGCAGGTCTGAATGTGACCGGCCAGAGCAGCTCTATGAAGTCCTGTTTGACCCAGATTGTCCACTGCGTTCACCTACGCGCACACACACACACAGGATTTTCAACATTAATTTCTTCTACCCTATATAGGGGACAAATATAATGAAATTAAATGCTAATGTTTAATTATAATTTTGTGTGTGTGTGTGTGTACCTTTGCTCCGTGTTTCTGCAAAACCTCCAGCACGTCGTTATGAGCTCGTTCTGCAGCCATGTGGAATGCAGTCATAAAGCTGTAAGGAAAAAAACAGAAGAAGTATAGAATGTATTTAATACATAGTGATAAGCTGTGTGTGTGTGTGTGTGTGTGTGTGTGTGTGTGTGTGTGTGTGTGTGTGTGTGTCTGAGACTCACTCTTTGTTCTTCTCGTGGATGTTGGCTCCTTTACGTAGCAGCAGCTCTGTCACCTGTTTGCGTTTGGGATGAGGAGAAGCCACAGCACAGTGCTACACACACACACACACACACACACACACACACACACACACACACAAAGAAATAACAATGCACTTTATGACAGAACTAAACAAATCAGTAAAAGTAAAGTATGGCTCTTAATTTAAAGAATCTAAAATATCCTTATAAACAATGCAAGGAAATAATAAATATACATGAATATGTAAATCAGCTCTGAATCGGTTTAATAGCAAGAAAACAAAAAAAGAAAAATGCGAGTTTGCTAAAAATGTGTTGACAAATGTGACTCATGTGGGAGAGAGTTACCAGTGCGCTGTCCTGAGAGTGTGGGTGTTTAAAGTTGATGAT